>NC_056728.1:1459103452-1459325952 GCF_019279795.1 Protopterus annectens
TGGCTTAGTGGTTAACTACTACAACTATAGTGTACAGGATCCTGGGTTTGAGCTTTGCAGAGGCAGTTTATTTTGTTGCTGGGCAGAACATGGGCCATTGGATACAGAGTGATTAAGGCACTTTAAAGCGGTTGTAAGTGATTTTGCGCCGGTTTGCACGATGGTAAGCACTACTAACCCCCAGATAGATTTCTTACACTCAGCTTTTAATTTGCTTAATCTGTGTAGGCAATGCTTTCCCCCGTGCAGACTCACTTAGACATGCTTACTATTTCTTATTTGTGCTTAAACCTGCTTACTAGTGCCTTATTCATTATGACAATGACACTTCACATCTGCATTTTATGCAGTATTACAGTTCACGTTTAAATGTTACTATGTAGGTTATATGGCATAAAGATGTAAATATATGTTCATATACAGTTTTCACATGGAAAATATGTGCTGCAGTGGGACTTGAACCAGGAATGCCTATTCATTAGGTGGATGCTCTAACCACTCCACTATTGCTGTGCTGCTTCATTTACATATGTATTCCTTGTTATCCTCTTCAGTCTTTTCAGCTGGTTTAACCATAGCTAAGTGATGGGCAAACCCATGCACATACGGTTAGCTATAGTTGGGGTGTTAAAAAATAGATACAAGGGTTTCTTCGTTTTATTTCAATGTACTGTTGCTGTTGAACACATGGGGACTGTTGGTGGAGATATGCGGATACCTATGAGCGATTTCACTCATTTATTTACACTTTCCTCTGTTCTACTTTGCAGGGGCATGTTTATTCTGAGAGCTCTGCTCTCAGACATGCCCCCTGCACTCGTTCACACTCAGTGTAGGATTTGGAGCTCCGGCGGCACACCTTCATTATTATGCATGGCGTGCTGCCGTCCTCCTCTTAAACTGCTGCTTACGTGCAGGACTAGTTTAGTCCTGCACGGCAGATTAGTGAATCCGGGGGAGGGTCTTTCCTATCATAACTCTTTTTATGTGTTCTCAGCTTGGATGTCAAGATTCACCTCTCAAACTTTGCTTTGCTCCACTCAAGTAAATCTCTTGACATGCATGTCTCAAGCACATACGCTGGTTATTATCAGAGACCAAATCAAATTCGACTGTATCTTGCCAATCACTGTTTTATTTGTTTCAGATGCTTATAACAGAATCATGGGAGAATCTGATAAGAAAATTGTTTTGAATGAATTAAGTCAGCTTGACAGCTTGCTGAGGAAAATAATTCCCTACTGTCTTGTATAAGGCTGTGCATCCTAGACTGTCAGCTGTACTTGAGTGCATTTTACAGATTTTACTGATTAAAGGGTCACAGACTGGAATGCAGTCACTAATGACTGGCAAAGATAATTAAATGACCTCTTATTTTATCTTCAATAAGAAGGGTAAAGAAGGGGTCAAGAAGTTCATTAAAATAAGCCATACCATAAAAAAACACTTGGTCAGAAAGCATGTTATTTGTAGGTTTCTTTAACTCACAGGCACCCTTTAATAAGCGGTCCCTCGTTTTTTCCATAAAATTAGTGACTTCTTGAATAAGCTGCAATAGCCTTAATTGAAACAGATTTTCCAACTGTATTTAAAATCCTTGCAAATGGTGTCTCCTGCATTGAGAGCTTTGTGTGATGGAAGGAATGCTAGAATTCTAATTTGGTAGTCTGCTGTTTTTGCCATGGAAAAGTGCCTTTCTTCTGTCATTTCATGTGTGGTGATACAGAACATGCCGGGGCTATATTATAAATTCGAACTTTCAAAATGTCGAATATGATATGTTCAAGACCATATGGTCGATATTTTAAAGTTTGAATATATAATAAAAAAAAAAAAAAGAAAGAAAAGAAAAACATATCTTAACGGTGCGAGCAGGGGGGCACTCCCCACAGCCCCCCTACTTAAATATACCAACTCCGAGACCGCACTTCAGTGCAGAAAAGAGAAATTCTCCCATTCTGCACTGTACGGCGCTGTTAAAGTCAACCTTTGAATACTTGAAATGTCGATCATATGCTCTTGACCATATGACATTCGACATTTCAAACGTTCGTTTATTTGACAAAGACCCAACATGCCAGTAGTGGGATCATTTTGATAAAAACTGTTTTAGACTCCTCATCATGTTTACAGTAATCAGCTGATGACAGATACAGTCTAAGGCCCCACATCTTTTTTTTCCAGATGGAAAAATAATTGGTACAAATTTTAGACCTGGATTTATGGGAACTATGCATGCTGTTGTTGAAGTCACAGGTCAAATTTATATGATGAAGAAATTTTTCCTATAAACTTGAAAATAACTTTTTCTTACTACTGCAGGAGTCCAGTGAAACTGTCCTATTTTTTTTCCTTGCTGTAGAGAACATGTCACCTCTTCACCTTATTTAATTAATGATTTTTGCTACTTGCCCACTGCTGAAGGTCATTTTGCTATAGTTCTCAGTTGATTAGGTACCTGTGTTGTAAACGTTCATTGAGACATCTTCCTTTTAAATAATGTGGAAACCTCACAAAAAACCATGGCAAATGTGTATTCAGCTTGCATAACTATGCTGCAGGCACTGGCCACCTTGAAATGACTAATAAGAAACTGTAGTTCTTCTTAGATCCAATATAAGAAGTAATAGTTTCAAACTATTAAAGAATTTGTCAGGAATGAGTACTATAGTCAGGTGTCATGTATCTCATCACAAACTGGAAAGTGGTGCATCTTGTTGATATATTATGCCTTGCAACATGTGTGAGCATTCAGGACTGGAGAGCAGGTTGATTGCTCTATTTTCTACCTTACTGAAGGGTACATTAGGTATTGGGGTTTTATTTTCTCTTTGTCCTGCTGTTAAAGAAGATTGAGGATTTGGCTTGTTTAATATTATTCTACAAGTGTGTAGGTGAATGATATTAATATCATGTAATGAATATCATTAATAGATAGTCTACTATGTACAATGTCTACAGTCAACAACACCGGTCTATGTTATGATATGTCTTATATACCATGAGGTGAGTAAATAATGTGTAATTGGCAAGAATCTAGCATTCTGATTAGCTAACTGAAATTCCACCTAAAGCAAATCCCCTTAGAAAATGACCAGATTAGCACTTCAGACCTAACTGGACAAACTAAAGCAATGACAGGGCTGTTATTTCTGCATAATGCCCTTTAAAACAAAAATTGTCTTAGAAAAACAATTTACAGTAATATATCATTAAGCCATCCACAGAGAACCCTTGTAGTTCAAATGACTATCATCTTAAAAAGTCATTCATAGAGACAAACCATCAACAAATAAATGCTTGAAAAAAACAAATCGCACTAGAAAATCAATTACGTAAACTCCGAATGGTAGAAAAACACTGCCACAACTCAAAAACATTACTAAATCTGCATAAAAATGAAATGCATAGCAGAAATCAGGATTGTGACATAAATAAAACACATTACACTGATGAAAAAGCACCAAAAACCTTACATTTAAGTATATTACCAGATTAAAATCAGTAAAATTCATCTAAAAAGTAAAAAAAAAAAAAATAATGTTCAAATGAAAGCAAAGAGAAAAAACTGCATTAAAGGAAATTAAGAACTGCAAACAGGGACAGGAAGTGAATGAAATAATACATTAAAACACAAGAAAAGAAAAACAGATTTACATTAAGCTAATCCAGTGGAATATACATGCTCAGTATGTATAAAACAATGCTGCATGACAAATACAAATCAGTACACGCACACACGCGCACACACACGCACACACACACACACACACACACACACACACACACACTCACAGATCACCTTTAGCCTGAAATTACACTGAAAAACGTATATATAGTACTTACTGTAAAATACCGGTTCTTTCTTCTTTACCTTTGCCTTTAGTTGGTGGAGCAGGTCAGAGTGGTACCTCCACAGGTTACTAATGTAATGCCTGCACTGCTCACCAAAGCACAGCTCACTATTTTGACGGCCGCACTGCTCACCAAAGCACAGGTCACTATTTTGTTGCCTGCACTGCTCACTAAAGCACCGGTCACTATTTTGATGCCTGTACTGCTCACCAAAGCACAGGTCACTATTTTGATGCCTGCACTGCTCACCAAAGCACAGGTCACTATTGTGATGCCTGCACTGCTCACGAAAGCAGTTAACACTATGTCAGGATGGTGCCAGGCATCTTTCTTACATAACGGGATGTGATAAGGATGTTCTCCGTATGGTCCTTGTGTAGCAGATACAAAAAGGTCTTAGTCTTCTGGCTGCAGCAAGAAGGTGCACTGTTGAACCCAGCACCTGAACAGGCCATATCTTTTTAATAGGCCACAAAGAGGAACAAAATGGCAGCCCCATGTACAGAAGTGCACATTACAGACAGTACATGATGTGCATAACCGGGTAGCAATGACTTGTAATGGAGTGACAACACTAGAGGCACAGAAGTATCCATGCAGGAGGATAGTGTGCACATGTCCTCCTATCCTGGGAACACGCAAGGAAAAGCACAATGTCACTAACTGGGAATGATGTACATGTTATGACAGCAGTTCAGAGACAATTACCTTGTTATTTCATTATCATAATTACTGTGCTGTGAGGCTCATAGTAATTTGCAAAAAACAGGACTACCATATCACTGGAGATCATATTAAGACAAGCAAGTCAATAATAGGAATTCAGTGCAATAAGAGTTTTTACTGCAATATAGGTATAGTCAAAGATGGTCACACAACCAATAATGTACCTCAGAACTGCACTGAACATCCATGGCTCATGGCAGCAATAGGGTCAGATAGGAAAAAGTAGATTGGGTAAGATAACAGCACAAGGGCATGTTAGGTTACTATCCAGCTTGGGGGAGGTGCACATTGTAGTCAATGCTCACAGACTGCCACATATGTCTCAGGAGAATCAATGCCACCTGAGCATAAGTCATGGCATGGACATGAATACAGAAGGAGATGAGAGACACAGGATGTGCACAGCACCAATGACCATCAGTAGAGTACTGCACGAAGGTGGGTAGTGCTAACATGCTGCTGTAAATATGAAACAGGGCGGGAATGATCAGAGTATAATGGCAGAAAGGTATGTGGTCACCAAACTGAGGCAGGGGTGATAGGACTGAGACATAAAGGTCTGCCAAGGGTAGTCATGCAGATGCACACAGACACACACACACACTCACACACACACACACACACACACACACACACACACACACACACACAAACACACACACACACACACAAAACCACAACAGACCAACAATGGCAGTAGCTAGAAATGTTCACCATTCAGAAATAAAAAAGTTTTACTGTAGGCCCTGTACACACGTCATGCATATCATTGGAAAAGGTACAATTCATATGGCTTTTCAGGTCCAGGTATAGCAGGGAGTGATGCAAAACACTGAATGCTGTGGGTGGCCATAATAGTACAGTAGCATAGGTGCATTGCAGGGTCACTGATATGATACTATATGCCAAAAGCATGGAAAGGGATATCAACAGGAACAGGAAGCAGGCCACAAACTCAGAAACTGTTCACAGAGGTGGAAGACTTCCTGATAAACCTGTTTGAGGCAGGTGAGTAAACCCTAATTCTTGGCATGGACATGGATGTAGAAGCTGGGCTTAGAACCATAGCTAGGTCATAAACTGGTATCCCTCTGCTCAAAGCTCAAAGATGAGGACCAAAAAATGGCTAATCTGGTCTTCTTGCAGTTGAGGGTGTTCTCTCTTGAAGTTGAGCACCAAAACAAAATTTTATTTTTACAAGCCACTTTATACAAATGTAACCAGCAGCTTGGTTATACTATACATTCCCACAGAAAGCATTTCAGCACTTCATTCTTGACTGCAAACATATAGAGATGTTTAGCCACAATGAAAAAGGCCTCATTATTGTCTAATATGTATGTATCTTAATCACTGTCTTTATTATAGTCATGGCTAAATGTAGTTTGAGTCATTAATTACCCTGGCAGTCCATGCATCATGTAAGTTTAGGCACCCTCTCATAGACTCACACACATTCAGACAGCTATACATATTCATACACATTCACAGACACAGTCACAGACATCTCCCCACACAGACACACACACACACACACACACACACACACACACACACACACACACACACACACACATCCACACATCCACATACTCCACAACCCCACCACTACCTCTCCACTGAACTTCACTAAACATAACTAAAACATGACTTCTTCTATTGTCAAGAATGGGAGACTGTAGCATTTTGACCATGTAAATTATCATGGTCAGCCTACTTAATTAATGCAATTCTCTGACTTGCTCGGGAGCTTAAATCGATTATTGCAGGCATTTCCAGGAAAGGGCAGATGGCTAATTAGCATTAGTCACTTCCCCAGAATGTCTCACTACTGTATAGTGCATCCATTGGGGCAGCTCACCACATTGATTCTTCCAGTTATTGAAAAATCCCTGCAGTGGACCTGTCTTGGAACTGGAAAAGGCTACCACGAGGGGTTGGCTACTAATGGAAGAGCTTACCTCTCTTGGTAACCCCTTCTGAATCCAGACTCTGATCATATAAAGTTATTTCAATACAGGGATTAATATTCCACACAAATACTATTTTTATTTAAAAACAAAAAAATATATATTATTTACAATGTTTGACATGCCTTAAAATCAACTGCCATGCACTTACACTTAAAAAAATGATCTAATCACAGGCATAACAAAACATTATCACAAAACATAAAATGAGCTATTTTTTAATCAAAACTAGCAAACGCGTACAAGATAATAAATACACCTAATATATACAGCAACAACACAGTAGCAAGAAATGTGAACACACAGGTGTTTTTAAGCACAATCATGCTCTTGTAAAATTATAGGAAAATAATGGCTTCCTAATAAATTATTGAGAAACAACTCATCGCAGCCATATCTTTTCAAATGTATGAGTTTAACACTTACGTTTTCTCCAGCACCTAAATACATTTTACCTTAGATGTGGTAGGGTGCTGGTCCCCTTACAACCCCTTAACTTATATAACAAAACTCCAAGTCACATAATATACTAGAAGGTTTAGAGTAGTAAACTCATCATTTTGATGACTTCTAGCTGCACTGAATTGTGCTATGATCATTCCATAGATTTCCATAAAATAGCAGAACTTCCAAGGGTGGAAATGCCTTCCAAATGCAGCACTGGGCCTCACAACACCTCTGCATAGTCCAGTATCTTCCTTTAGTGCCTAAGCTATCGGGCATTATTTCTTACTTATTACTTTGACTGGAATGTCCAGCAGTCAGCTAAGAACATATCAACCTAATCACTCATATCTGAACTGCATCATATATGAATTGCATGTGTACTACAAATATCCTTCATTTGATTTTTTTTTTTGTCTGTTTATGCCTTATTCTGAGACCATTGGCTAAAAAAGGACTTCAGACCAGCCATCTCCCTGGTTGACAAATAAATAAAATGTACACACACACACACACACACACACACACACACACACACACACACACACACACACACACACATTTTTTTATGAAAGGAGTAAAAACTTCTCTTGAAAGGAATGACAATCAAAATAACAACATTATACAATAAAACTTGCTGCATTCACACATTGGAAGTGAAATTAATTTGCTATTATTCCAAATGTCAAATCATACTCTTTCATTATAGTATTGCTAACAAGCTAGAAAACTAATTTGTTGTCTGTGAAATGTGTATATTAAGGCAGCTGCGTAATGCAAATAATAAACACAGCTGTGCATAGTCTACTCACAAGAGTTCTACAAGAAAAAAGCCCAGAAATTTAAAATCATTTTCATAACATATTTCTGTCTCTGTTATGGAAATAGGAGGGTTGGTGGGGTTTACTGCTATACAGACATTTCATTTGGTAGAATGTATCTTTAAAGTCAAATTAACATAATCGTATGTATCCTGGTACTCCCGTGGCTGGACTGCTCAGGAGTGGGCATGGTTGTTGTGACTGACATGCCAAATGTCTGTGATGTAATATGCAAACGAAGCCAGTGACATTATGTGTAAGCTAGGAATCAAAACAAAATCTTATTAGTAAGTCTCACAAAGCAGGAGCTGTCGCTGTCAGAACAGTATTGCTTTAAAAGTCACTGGCTTGTAATGTATTGGAGTGGCAGAATTAAAACTCTCCATCTAGTTTGTTTTCTCAATGTTAAAAGGCATCACATGCAGAGAAGTCACTATCCTTGATTCCTGCGGGCTGAACGTTTGCACATTAACTAAAACCCGCCTTTGCAAATAGTGCGCTACCTTAAGTTTTTTCAGGTTATTGGAATAGAAATAGATGCTTTGGAGGTTTGAGCATTTCAGCATCAACAATGCAGAAGAGCAGTTAGAACGAAACTTATCCTTAACTGGTACTGTTCCCACAAAAGTTGCGAAAGACTTTGGAAAAGTAATCAAGCCTTTGTTAGGTGTAACTCGGGACACAAAACAATTTGTGTCTTGATGGTTATGAAGTTTGTAGACCAGAAGTATGGAATCTCTAATATAGTTGCTTGCCAATCCAGGAAGAATGATCCTTGAAAATGTTTATAGGTTCATAGGTTCATAGGTTTATACTAGGCTATCTGCCCTAAGGCATTTATAAGCCTAGCCCAAATTTTTGTGGCTTACGCCACCCCTTATATGAAAAAATACTGTGCCCGTTTGCTAAGTAATTAGTAGTTCAGGCTATGTGTAATTATTACAGAAAGCTGATAATTTATATGAAATAAGAAAACTGCATCTACATGTTACGGTTCATGATGTCTTTACATAGTTGCTTAAGAAACTGTTAATTTAAGAATTTTAATTAGAATCAAAAGGTGCTTCAACAAAGTATTAGTTTAAGGGTGTGCACACTTACGCAACCAGCATATTGTACGTTTTTTTTATTTTTTATATTTTTTCCCCTAACAAATTTCTTTGTTTTTCAATTGAATTGTACAAACTATAGGTCACATTAAAGGTAGGAAAAGTTTTGAAATGATTTATTGTGGTCTCATTTTTTTATGTCACAAAAACCTAGCATTTTAACAGGGCTGTGCAAACTTTTTATATCCACTGTATATATACATATATATATATATATATATATATATATATATATATATATATATAAATATGTATGGATTGTTGACTTTTGGTCGAAGAGTTAAGTTGTTGAACCAAGGGAGTAGTTTTTGATTGAACCTTGTTATCTTTTTTACTGTGCAAGATCGCAGAATAGAAGAGATCTGAGAATTTACCCTTTCTCCACTGTAGTGCAGTCTTGGAGCTGGTATGTATAATTATAAGGGATGTCCGGAATACAGGATGGGCTTCTCCCCTTTATAAAACATATTTTGTGTGTTTAGTTGTTCTTTCAATGCACGGAGGTTAGATCGTGTTTTTTCAATGCTGTGGAGTGCACATTTAAGTATCTGATATTTCAACATACACCCATACCAATATATTTCTACATAATATATATATATATATATATATATATATATATATATATATATATATATATATATATATATATAGAGAGAGAGAGAGAGATGGGTCTACTTAACTCAAAAATACAAAATGTAGGCAAAGCTGAAGTTATACTAATGAAGGATTTAGGTCTTTTCTCCACTGGTTGTGTGACTCTGAGTTGGTGTATATAATTAGCGAGGGGTGTGGGGTTTCAGGGGAGCTTGCCCTCCTGCAAAAATATTGGTTTTGGATGTGGTTAGATTTTTGTAGATATTTTGTGTTTAGATATTTTGGGGTTTATATATGTTTTGTATTTAGATATTTGTGAATTTGGATCATTCTAAGTAGATTCATATAGACACACACGCGCGCACACACATACAAAAGTGTATACATTATATATATTATCTGTATATATATATATATATATATATATATATATATATATATATATATATATTTATATATGGGTCCCATGTGCTTGACTGAATGTACGTTTCTTCGGCAAATGTAGGGGTGTGATTTAATGTTGATGGTATGGAGCTGAAGAGTGGAGATGTCAATGGTATGGGATATCGATACAGGTAAGTGGGGTTGGGGGGTGGCAGCGTGTGTGTGTGTGTGTGTGTGTGTGTGTGTGTGTGTGTGTGTGTGTGTGTGTGTGTGTGTGTGTGTGTGTGTGTGTGTATGTGTGTGTCTGTATGAGTTAAGGACAGTGTCAGAGATGAGTGAAGGATGACTGTTGTCTGTTTGTGTGTATTTTAGGGTAAGGGTACAAGTTAGGTTATGAGATAGATGTAATGTTGCTTGTGTGTGTTTGTGAATGTTTGTGTGTCTGCATCTATCTTGTGTAGTGGCAGTGTTACAGGAAGGTTTTAATGATGTTAAGGTATAGGGTTAGGTTTGGGGAAGGGGCAGCATTAGGGATGGGTTAAGCACTCATTACTAAGGTGGTGTGGGAGGGGGGGTGGTGCTTAACTGCAAATATTACCAAAAGTGTATAAGATATTCAGGCCACCTGTCAAGACATTGCTAGTAAGCATGAGGGAAATGCACTAGTCACAATATCTGCCAGGTCCTGCCAAAACATAAAACCTTTATTAATCCATACCTGCCGGTGTATATTTACCAGCAATAGTGGTGATTTGGGAATCCTAAATTCTTTCCTACAACTCCCAATTCTTCCCAAGGTTCATTTCCTGTAAATCCTTCCTAGACTTCTTCTCCGAAGCCCCTGGGTCCCATACATTGTTTTGATCTGCTTAATTCATATCATATTGTATTGGTGTTGAAACTCCAGTTCCATATATAAGTCATATAGGTCAAGGAATTAATCTTGCTCTTATCCAGTTAGACATTATCACAGCACTAGTATAAGTTTGGAAATCTGGAAGGTCCATACCACCCTATCTACTGAAAAGAATAGCTTATTCTGAGCTACTCTGGGTAGTTATGCTTCTCAGCTAAAGGAAGCAACCAGCCTTTGAACTGTAACATTCATTTTTGGTTGTTAACATTGAGGAATGTGCCTCAGCAAAAAAATAAACTTTGGGAGGAGGGAAAAATCATCTCAGCCACTGAGACCCTGGCTTTGTTGTTGTTGTATCTTTTGGCTTTTCCCGGTTAGGGGTCACCACAGTGGAACTCCGGTCCGCTAATGATTGGCAGTAGATTTTTATGTACCAAGTTGCCAGCCCTGACACACAACCTTCAACGAAGGTACGCCCATTCACGCATGTCTCCACACAGAAGACGCTTTAGCTGAGAATCGAACAGGACAACGTCTTACTGTGAGACGGCAATTCTACCGCAGCACCACCACCGCAGCTCCAAAGCAAATGGCAGGGGCTGCATTTGCATTTTTTAGCCACTGAGACCCTGGCTAAAAAATGCAAATGCAGCCCCTGCCATTCGCTTTATTTCCTTTTCAGCTTTCCCTTACCAGGGCATTTAAAATAAGATTATAAAATCGAATTCACATTGTATGAGAGGGTAAGGCCCATATACACAATCTGGGTCATGGTCATAATATCATGATAAATCCATCTGTCAAGTCTCTACTATCTTTATCATTCAATGGAAATAGATAGGACTTGTTAATACTCATTCTCAACTGTAACACCTCTCTGACGTCCCTTATTACTTTAACTGGATCTCAGAGCCACAACCCCCCCCATCATCCATGAGTCACATAGAGCTGACTGTATCAGTCAGTGTGATGGGAATGTCCCAATGAGGGAAGTGTTGATGAATTTAAGCAGCAAGCATTTCCACTGTCAGTATAAACAGCATAAGAGATATGGAGCACCCCTGTCTTGTGTCCTTCTGTAATAGGAAGGGTGGTAAGAGAACACCATTCATACAGACCATTGTCAGTGGGTCCTTATGCCTCAGCTTAAATCTCTCCAAGAAACTATCTTGAATGCCATAGGCAACCATGTGTCCTGTAAGAAGGATCACTGGATAAAATCAAATGCCTTCTGAAAATCAATGAAAAAGGCTGCCATAGGAGTAGAGCCAAATGTAGTATGGGCCAACTGTACCATATTAAACCATACCCAAACCAACTCTGATCTTCCCAGTCGTCCTTTCACAAAATGTTACTACATTAGGGGTACTAGGTGCACTATCACTACCCTCATCTGCCTGGCCAGAATCCTGGCATCTTCATTTCAGTCTGCAGCAAGTTGATTGGCCTACAATCTGTGGCTGAAGGTTCACCCCTTCTTGGACTTAGGCAGCATAAATATATATGCCAGCCGTGATGTCCAGGGAAATATCCCTCTTTCTTCTGCTGTCCTAAAAAGTAATAAAAGAGGTTTGGCTAAGATTGTCTTAAATGCATTATAAAATTCCCCTGGCAATCCATCCAAACCTGTTGCCTGTCCTAGTGGCAAACACTCACTGCTCCTTCAAAGTTATTGCCTTATTGAAGTACTGCTTTTTGTGCATCATCTAGTTGAGAGAGGAGCATACATCCCAAGAATCTGTCCCCAGAGCCATATAATGATCAAATGTGGCCCTAGGCAGGGTAATGGATCAGGGCACCCCCAGAGCAGTCGTCCCAGCAGCAACAGCCCCCCCAGCCATTCCATTAACCCATTACTTGGCTACTTCTCTCCAGTTACAATAAACACTGTTCCAACCTGTCAGTGTGCATACTGTTTTCTTCTTTACCTATACAATGATTACAGATATTTAAAACTTTTATTTTAAATTTTATAGCATAAATACTAATAGCCCTTTGCTAAACAAAACAATACAGTCTCACAATGAAACTAGGCATAGAATAAACAGCAAGCTTCTCTGCCCTTGAAGGTCACATTCATTGAAACTGCATTGAAACCCACATTAAAAAATGCATCTGGCCAGTGATGGATTAAGTTTACTTTTGGGATGGCTTCAAACCATAGGCTCCTTGCACAGACTTTTAGGACAATGAATACATGTCTGTGTTCTTTGATGCTACCATCCTGATTGTATTAATGTATATTCCTTGTATAATACAACACCACTTGTTGGAATATGTTTTAAATTTGTAGGTTTGAATATTTTCCCAGTAAACAATGAAACAAAATGTATGAATCACTAATGGCAAAACTACCCATTACAGAATATTTCAACCATAAAAAGCCACACAAACTTCTGCCATTACAATCCACCAATACACACAATCTCAGCAAAAGTAAAAGTCATCTGAATAATTTCACATTAAAGAGATGTATAACTAATGCATAGGTTGCTGCCAAGAAACAACTTTACATTTCAGTGTTTCATGTACAAATTCAGAGTTTGCTGCCTTGAAGAATAAATTGCCCATGTTACATTAAAAAAATTGGTAAGCTAGTAATATTGCAATAGGAAATGGCTGACAAAATGGCAACAGGTCCATAGTTAATAGGCATCTCACCTAAAGGAGGACACACCCACATCTGTGCAAACTGGCCAGTGAGGAACACATGTACAGACTTGCCACCTTCTGCACCAAATCAAGTATTCTACCTGTTGTGCTGCTAACATTGCTTTCAAATGTTATAACACAAACACTGATGATGGCCATTTACTAAACAAATCAGTTACATACTGAAAACGGACTTACTATGAGCAACAGTAAACTTCTCTTCCATTGAAACTCAACATTCCTTGAAAATACACAAAAACTCAACATTATCTGAAAATGCACAGAAACTCAACAGTCCTTGAAAATGCAGTGGAACTCAAAATTCTTTAAAAATGCACAGAAACTCAACAGTCCCTATAAATTTACATGCTAGTTGATGTAAGCAATCTATAGGCTTTGAGCATGAATGTTAACCAACCTGCCATCCCTAACCGGGGAGCTACACACACACACACACACACACACACACACACACACACACACACACACACACACACACACACACACACACAGTGCTTGTTCATAAACCCTGTGCCATTCTTCACTCACAGTCTTCTTATGCTGTGGTCATTTGTTAGTTCTTCTGGAATGGAATGTCAATTCCCCACAAAAATTCAAACCCTGAGCTACCCTCCAATGTCATTTAAATGTGCATGCATCGGGCACACAAACACTAATGCTATTAAGGATATGTATGTGTCCTTAAAGAAGAAATATAAGTTTTGTGGCAGGCCCCTAGCTAGTGAGCCCTCCCAAAGCCAGTGAGCCGTAGGCAACTGCCGAGGTCACCTAGTGCTGTATCTGCCTCTGCCTTTGCTGACAGTCCACATTTCTTTCACCCTACATTAGTACTGTTCCTTAAAATACTCATATACTATCTTATTAATAGTCATAGTATCACTACGTAGATTCTCATCCTTATCCCTCATTGCTGAGATCCATAGTTCCCTTTTCTACTCTTTCAGTCTACTGGCAATTAGATTTATCAAGGTAATTCCCAGCCTAATTGAAAAGTCTCCATCTTTCCCACCTTGCATAGATTTTCCTGTAAACAGTAAGCCTTGCATTCCTTCTTTTATTGTAAAATTTGCATATTCCCTCTCTCTCTCTCTCTTGCATATTCCCGCACCACCAACTTACACTGTTTCTTTAATGATTGATTCTGTCTTGCCAAGAAACTAATCCAATCATCTGTTGTCTTCTTTTCAGCAGAAACAGCACCTACACCTTGGCAGCAACAAACTCCTTAAATCTGACCCACTTTTCATGCACTTGATCTATCCCTGTCCTATATCTCTTACCATAAATCTGAAACATATTGTGCTGGCCTGTTCCTCAACCTTTCATCGTTCAGACCCAGAAGATCTAACCCCCATAATGGAGTCAGTGCTGACTCCCATAGATATAAAATATCCAGATGGACAAAAATGTGATCAGAAAGGGCATTGGTTCCTTTGTCCATTGTCAGCACAATCTGCAGCGTCATGGCACTACTTAAAACATAATCAAACTGAGTAACCAAATTTGCAATGTGGGTAGTGAAAGTATTATCCCTGTCACGAGGATCCAGGGCTCTCTGTGAATCTATTAGCTTCAAATCAGCCCAAAATTTCTTATACTCAGCATGTGCAATTAGTTTCCAGTTTAACTTGGCATGGACCAAACTTGTAACCTCACTCTTAGCCATACAACTTCAGGCTCCCCACAGTTACTAATTTTGTTTTAAAACAAATCACACTTTTTTAGCAGCTTCATTCCTTGCAGAAAGACAATACTGTTTTTTTTTCTAGAAATATAATCCAAACATGCTCTTTGTTTCATCAAAGTAGAAAGTTCCCAGACATTCCATAACATGACTTTGGTAACTATCTCCCCTGAATCAGGTTGCCCCACTGAATAGCCCATTGAAGTATGACCTACAGGAGAGGTCTGTAAACAATGACTTTGTACCCTAGCCACCTACTTATAATGTCCAACCAAAATGTCCAGACCACAGGGCAGGAGTAGCCAACAATGGCTAATTATACTGGTAAGCACTCACTTCACCAGCCAAGCCTCTGGATCTCTACCCTTCCCATCCCCAAGGCAATGAATTGATGAAACAAAGAAAAACAAACAGCATAAGTATTATGAAGCCCTCTAGTGATCTGATATGGCAAACAACAGCTTCCAAAGTGGAAAATAACTATTCCACACAATCAGCAAGAATAAGTCTCTGAAGCATTAACACAGTTTCTTATACACCTCCTTTAACATACAATCACAAGTAAAACACTTCATATAAAAGATAATAAACTGAGGTAAAAAAAGTTGCCTGGAGTCATTAGATTCAAGTTATCCCGTGAGTGACAGTTGCCACTACTTGTATGATCTCTGCTCTATGCTGCACCTTTCTATTTGCTCCAATTCCACAACTGACGGAGCCACTATAACAAAGCTGACTTCATCATCCTCAGCCACACTTGCCATGGAGTCATAGTTATTATATGCCACAATATTTCACCTTACTGGCATGAGTGAACATGGAGGTGGCAGAGTTGAGAGCTGGCACGAGTTTCACCTCCCCCAGTGGTGTTTTCATTATCTCTTACTCTGATGTCAATGTTCATAATCTGGCACAAATCCTGGGAAGATTCAACTTCCTTTTGCTCTTGCAGTGTGTTAATGAAAGAGTCAATCTCCTGAAGAATGTCAAAGGAAACACGCTGCTTTTCTCTTTAAAAAAATGAGCTGCTCTTCATATTGATCACTGTTGCAGTAGCCTTGGCTATATGGGTTATATCCTGCCAAGAAGTTAACAGCTGGCCAGCTTCCAAGCTTCAGGGCATCTTCCACACACCCAAACTGTCAAGAAGCTAGAGCTGAGCTGACTAAAAGGCAAGTTTGAGCATGAAACCCTTCAGAGCTTTCCTGCTGTCAAAGAGTACACTCCTCTTAGGCTTTTGAGGATCAGCAGTTGGCTTGGGCTTTCCTTAGTTGGGCAGATAAGTTCACCTTGGGGAAAAAATTCCATTTTCTTATTTTTTTACTGATGTTTTATTACTTTCCTCTTCAGAAAAATTATTTTAAAGCTAGGAGTGTGGTGTTTTAATGAATTGTCTCAAGACAGTAAAGTGCTTTTAAACAGATCACTAAGTTGTTTCTGTCAGTTTAAAAGTAGTGTTATCTAACTGATAAACTATTTTCTATGGAGATATTTTGTTTGATTGTGGGGCTGCCATAGTGTTTGAAAATGCTTTTTCCTGTGTTTTTTCTGTCAAAAAAGTTTTACTGGTATTGTTGCTTGTTTTCCCCCCGATGCCATGGAGCAGATTGTCACTCCCATTATTGGTCCTTCTTCCAAGAACAAAACAAAAAAGTTAATCACAGCAGGCTAGCAATTTGCCTCAGCCACAGGTAGGTAACTCTTCTGTAGCCATTTGTTATATCTCAGATCACCTGTCTTTTACCCTGAATGATTCTGGTGTAGCACCTACAGCCACTGTGGAACAGGGATTAGCTATGTCCTCTGCATCTGTTGGGGTCCCTTCAGTGGGCAAGGGAGAACCACTCTTGCTGATCCTGGGAGAAAGAACAGGGAAGGTTTCCCTGTTGTGACAGAATGATGTGCCCATCCCTGAGGAAGCAACAGCTGCCATTAGTAACACAAAAAAAAACAGAAACCCAAGCCTGTATATGGTCCTCCTGAAGTTTCTTTGTATGGGGTAGTTTACTGGGACGGCTCAGGGTTTGATTCAAGCTATTGATCCTTCTTGTAGAGTAATTTCCGATAAAAAGAGAGAGATGCCCTCTTTCCTGAAGAGATTCAAGATTCTGAATCTGAACAGGAAGATGCAGGGACAAATTCAGGGATTTCTCCTTAGATTTCTGTTTCAGACTCAGAGGAGAGCTCTCTTTCTGATTCTCCCTGTGGGTCTTTTTCTATGAGACTATTTCTAGAATCCCCCAGTGTTTTCATTTGGAAAATATTGCAGTTTCTCAGTTCCTCAAAAAATGTTGCAAGTTGTAACAGAAAGATTTGCCAGAACATACACCCATACCTCCTGTCATCTCTGATTTACAGGATGTGTGTCTTACGGCCTAAAGTTTTCCTGATAGTCAGTCAGCTGTCCCTAAAAAGGCAGACAGGATGCATAAATTTCCTCAGTCTTTTAAATTTGTATACACTATTCCCAAACCTGACCCGGCAGCTATAGCCTTACTTAACTCCACTCCTTTTCCAAATTGTCCAAGGGATTTTCTTTCTCCTCATCTAGTTTTGGCAAATCCAGGGTACTTCTAAAGATTCAGGAGGAATCCTCCAAGATCATTGTGGTGACTCCCTTCTGGCCAAGACAACCATGGTTCTCCCTTCTTTTGGAAATGACCAGGGGCAAATAATACAAGCTTTCTCACAGAATGGATTTACTTGCACAAAAACAGGGGTGTTTGATACACCCTGACATCAATTATCTTCAGTTGACTACTTGGATGATAGGGTCTTAATTCTTTTTAGTCACCTGTTTTCTAAGGACATGCAGCAGGTATTAATGGAGATAAGAAAATATACTATTAGAAAATCCTACATTAGCAAATGGAAAAGTTTTTCTGGGTGGCACCAACAACATACCCAGCACCCATTTGGGGCTAGTTGTTCTCTGTTTTTACAATATTTGTGTGAGTTACTATCCTATGGTCTTTCTTATTCTTCTGTCAAGCCATTTAAGCATGTCTGCCCATGGATCCACATTTTTCAAAGCAGTCACACGTCAAAATGTTCTTCAAAGGGGTTTTGCATAAGAGGTCTCCAAGTAAACTGGTGGACCCTCATTGAGATCTTAATTTTGTGTCAGAGAAATGAACACTTGCTCCATTTGAACCAGCTAATCTGTATGACTTGAGGTTCTTAACATGGAAAACAGTTTTATTAATCGCTATGACCTCTGAAAGAAGGGTATCTGAGTTGCAAGATCTTATGGTGTGTCAGCCATGCCTCATTTTCCACAAGGAGAGAAATTCTTTGAGAACTAATCCTTCTTTAATGCCTAAAGTGGTATTCAAGTTGCCTTTAAGTCAAACTATCCATCTTCCCATTTTGTTTCCTCAACCGAAACATGAGAGAGAAAGGTTACTCCACAGACAACTCGGGTACTATCTTGACAGAACCAAATCTTTCAGATCATTAGATCAATTGTTCATTTCTTGTGAAGGTAGGAAGAATGGACAACCAGCATAAAAATATTTCCAAATGGTTGTCTAAGGCTTTTACCTTTGATTATTCTCACCATGACAAATCTATTCTAGTTTATTTTATGGCTTTTCAGAAAGGGTTGGATTCTAGAAGTTTTCTAGAAGCTGCTTCTTGGTCCTCTGTACATGCTTTTACAAAGCATTATAAACATGATTCCTTCTCTAGGTCTAGATCATGTTTTGCTAGGACCATTCTCCAGGAGCTCCTGGACCCTTCTCCTTCCACCTCCCAAATATAGTTAGCTACGGTAATCTACCCATTTAGCTAAGGTTGCTGCAGCAGTGATCAATATGCAGAACATAGTACTGTTGTGTAAGTTGAACTTACCTTAACATTAGATGTTTGAATGATCACTGCTACAGTAGCCACTCCCTCTCTCCATCCCCCTTGTTTTTGGTGTGTTTTTTATTCAAGGGTGTGGACATTTATTTATTTTTTATTTGCAACCTTATCCTTTCAGGGCTCAGCCTCCCGCTGTCTGCTGGCAGGAAGGCTCTGAAAGGCTTTCTGCCCAAACTTGTCTTTTAGTCATCTCTGCTTGAGCTGCTTTATAGCTTGGGTGCATGGAAGGTGCCCTGAAACTTTGAAAGCTGGCTGGCTGTTACTTCCTTGGCAGGATATAACCCATATAGCTAAGGCTACTGCAGCAGTGATCATTCATACATCTATTGTTATGGTAAGTTCAACTTACTCAACTGTACTTAACTGTAATCTGGAGCAACACAAGACTACCACACCATTTATCTTACATCCCTTCCATAGTTCTCTACAATGTCACAGAACCAGTTCTCTGCTAATGAAATTTTAAAAACATACTATAAAACAATGAGGGACATTGAAAGATTTACTCCATGCCATAATTCTGTGCAGACATTTAATAATGCACCCAGTCTTCAGCTGTAGTCACTGAATCATCTCCTGCTGAATAAAATTCACTGGCTCATTCCATTCCTTGGCCTCTGTCAGGCCAATAAACATCAGGTTATTTCAGCTGCTCCTGTTTTCAAGATCATCAGGCTTTAATTCCATTCTGTGTTTTTTCCTGCAAACCTACCAGCTGGACACCATGTGCTCCAAGTGCCTCATTCTGACCGTCCAACTCATGTTGCTGCTTTTCAATAATAGCAGTGATGTTCTGCTGCTGTTCTTGCTTACTGTTAGCCTCTTCAATACAGGTGGTATCATGCAGGCAGCATGCACCATAGAAGTCAGAGTGGCAATAGTGGTTTGTCTGGAATCAGGGGGACTGCCTAGATCCGAGTCCTTCTCAGCCATCTTGAACAGACATTCCCCCTTCACAGTTCAGTTACAAAAAAATCAAGTTAGGTTATAGATTATGGCCAGACAGACCACTACTGCCATTTTTATCTCTCAACACACCTCAACAAAGATAGTTTTGGTTGCTGTTAATAGTCTTGCTTGTTTATTTCATTTAGAAGAAACCATCAAGCCAGTATGCAAAACTGTTGGGACATGTTTAACAGGTGAACTCCCATGTATGCTCTCAAGATATTCCGGCATCTTTCACAAATATTGTTTGAATAATCTTTAACAGTAAACTACTAACATTATGGCATAATTTAAAAAGAAAGGAAAAATAAAAGCAGTGAGACTGACCAAATGTGCATGTGATAAGAGCAACAAAATGAACAAGAATGTTGCATTACAAACACCACGGTACAGAATACAACATGCTAGCATCAGGAGTTAGAAAGCACATAAGGAGATGCAGACAGATGAGGGAACATACAATGGTCATATATCAGAACAACAGAAAGTGCTGTAGACATGCCTAATCAAAGGAGACAGAAGAAGAAGAAATACACAGTGGGGATTTATTTCTTTCAGATAAAACAAGAACTACAAACAACAAAGTAACTATTGACGCATTTATTTATTTATTTTCTCTTGGCCTGACAAACATAAACTGTTTTAATATAAAAAAAAAGGTTAGAATTGACGATGAAGTTTTGACAAAAATCCTCACTGTTAAAAGCTCATTTTTTAAATAGCTAAAACTGAAGTGGGTTTCTGCTTATTCCAGCTGTCATTTTACTAACAGATGCATGAGACTGTCTACATTTCTATGTTCAGGCTCTCACTTTGGTTACTGTACCAGTAATCTTGGCAGATATACACACCTGCACAGCTACCTGCTGAGGCCTGCTTTCTCCAAACAGTGAGATCAGCCTAAATGAAAAAAAATGTATACGTATATATCTAGTTATATGCCATATTCAGATATGCATTGTACATTTAGGCCTGTAAATATTGTATACATTCAGAACAGGAGGCAACATATTAGTTGATTTATTTTTTTTTCTTTTGAAGACTATGATTTGAAAAATCACTCGGCCAATCAATCACTCAGTCAGATAATCAATAAATACATACTGTGACTTACTTTCTCTGCTTGCAGCTACAAATATCAAGTTCTATTTATTGTTATTTTTTAGATATTATCTCTGGAACATGGTAAAATCTGCTTTCAAACAGATTGCAGTAAAGCACATGTTTATCTTTGCCAATGGCAGAGAAGCTAGTAATCTGCTAATTGTATTTCCCAGTGCTTTCATTTTGTGTTCAAACCCACAGTATTTGTTGATGAAGTCTGTTATACAAACACAGGAGTATTTAGCCAAGTCTTCTGTCAGTTATTGGGACCCTCCGTGCTGGTTTATAAGAAAGTTGTGTTTTAACTCTGACTTTACTAAGTTTATCATAATGAATGTTGAAGTATTACTTTTGGACATTGTGAAACCGTGTAATCAAATGGCAATAAGGATAGGACAATTTTAAGAGGAACAAAAACCTTCTCTGCTACTGCATCAAATAAAGGGGGTAAGTAGTCTGTTTATTAAAAGTTTACCACCTCCTGCTTTAATTATAACAGATTGGAAAATGTGTCAATAACTTTATGTTATAATACATCTTTAGTCCCAGAAGAAATACAGTGAGCTGCTGTTCTCTGAGCATATAGCTTATGATAGGGACAGCAAACTGTTGCCTAAGGAACATGTATCCGTACTGGTATATGACAGTCCTGTGCACTATACGAAGAATGTTTGGGAGGAGATGTCCATCCACTCCAGGAGAAGCACTAACGTTAAGGTGAAAGTGCCCTAGAACGTGGTTTTGTTCAGAAGCAGCTTTAAGGTGGAAGATGAGCACTTATAGAGAGTGTAGGATTCTCAATACAAGTAACAGATTCAAACTCTGACTTGAGGAATTATGACTGCATTGGGAGTATAACTGAGTGCAGTGAGAATCACACAAGGAAAATGGTACAACATCTGACAGGAGATAAAGGACAATGAAGAAAGTTTATACTTATTCACCACTTCTTAAACAGTATGATAAGATGCAAGATGAAATGGAAAAGTCTGAGGGATCATTTAGTTTGAAGCTGATAAAAGCTGAAAGTGTAGTCTAAGAAGTGAAAGAGTGAGACAAGTAAGAGAATAGGGGTACTTTGCTACCAATGCCTGGAGGTACAATGGAAAACTTAAAGTAAAGTGCAGAGTTTTCAACAGAAAGGAACATATTAGGAGACCTGGTTGGCTAATGTGGGTGCAAAAGTAAAAATCCATATGAGTTTGGAATGATATAGAGGCCTAATCACGGAACTATAAATATGAGTAATGTAGATTGTGTTCACCCCATGAAAATGTCCCAAATGAGTCCACCCCATGAAAATGTCCTAAATATGACCACCCCAAGAAAACATCCTAAATGTTTCCGCCTCATGAAAGTGTCCCAACTGTGGAAAGCACTACTATATTGCAGTAAAAACTAAATAAGGAAGCGAATGAGCAGTCATCATTGGGAAAGACTGAAACTGGAAAAGAGGCCAGGAAAACATTTGTACAGCTAGCAACCGTAGAAAGTATAAAAAAACTAATCCATACAAGATCCATTCCAATAAGACAGTAGAATTAAGAGTCTGCACTCCTGAAAATGCATTTTGTGATGTAAGATTTTACATTTTTAAAACAGTTCTGGGGATTAATACTTTTGGGAAAAGCTTAATAATTCAATAATATTGCAGAGTTGTCACCAAAGGGGAAGATACTGTAGGTGTAAGCCAACTGAGGACTCAATGATGAGCTTGTAAAAGTTGTTGAGGATAACATATGACAAGCTGAAGGAGAGAGGGATCTCATCTTGGTAGGAGAAGACAAACAGGGAAAACATCAGAATATGTGGCACAAAAAATTGCTAGGAATATAGAGGGTTGATTAAATCAGCATACATGTGATCATACCTTCTTTCAAGTGCAATAAGTTCTTAGACATGGGGATCAAAATGAGGATCTTTAGCAAAACAGATGGCTTGGGCCTAATGACATAAACGGAAAGGCACAAGCAAAATTCCTCTAAGCTTCAGTTTAGAATTTCAAAAAAGAGTAAAAAGGGTATGAATGAAAAATAAAGTAACATTTTATCAGACAAAATGATTAAGTGTTGGGGATTAGTTAGTAAACATAGGCACAGGCAAAGAAATCAGGTAATTTCACAGTTACATCTCCCGATTTTGAAGAATTGTTTCCTGGAGGAGAAAGATTATTTCAAAACTTTGATGTTAATGTGAAGAAAACAAAGATCACATTTATCATTGATGAATGATGCAAAGTCGAGGCTGGACCCTAAGAATTTAAGATAACCGACAGAAGGTACAAGTGCAGCATGCCGAGGCAACGCCAGGGAGTTTGGGAGGTAAGGGTGTGAAGAAGGTTTAAATGAGATTAGCGTATATGCTGGGACTCATCGTACTTCAAATGTCACAGGGACCCCAATGGTTTGTTTCTGAGGATGTATGAGTGTAGATGTGCTAGCATTTGTTTGATCTAGTTTAAAAATTCAAGTGAATTTTAAGTTAGTATATTATAGACATACAGAAGGCTAAGCAGTAGAACTGTCTTTGCTGTGGCCTGGTGAACAAATGAAATCATTAAGCTTTAGGTCAGCAGAGCATCCTTGTCTCTTCATTGCTGTATTTTGCTAGTGCAGTAGTTGATCAGACAAACTGATGAAAAAATTTGAGCTTGGATTGTAAGATGAGGTCAAGCAGCATTGCATCTTAGCAGAAGATATTACTTTCCTGGTGACTGTTTACAGATGAAATCATAACTGGAATACCATTGTTTTGCACAGCATTGTTTTTTAAACAATTCAAAGACCAGATGCTAGAAGGCAATTTTGTATCATGACATAGTTATATTGGGAATTGTTTGTGACCACTGCAAATTTAGACAAAGAAAGTAACAAGGTTGAGCTGTTGATAAATTGTCCCACCTACTGAGTCACCAAATTATTTGCAAAAAATTCTGAAAGGTGGAGGGATATCATGTCTTGATGATCAAGAAATAACTGAGATGAGGGGGTTTAGTTATTTATTTATTTAAATTGTTCATTTATTGAGTCATTCAGTCATTCTTTCTGCTTATTATTTGACAACATGATAAGTGGACTTGTCCTGAGACCCTTTTCATGTATCCAGACCTGAAGCATATAATAACATAAGGCTATGGGAAAGGAACCGTCATCAGCATTTTCTGCTGATAGGTGACCTAATGACAACAATCTACACAACAGTTCTGTCAAGTGGTATCAGGTCAAGTTCAGAGAAGCTAGTAGTAGTAGAGAAACAAGACACAGAAAAAAAGAAAGTCTCGGACAAGGGAAAAGTAGTAAAGGAACAAACAATGAGAGTCACAGTATATCACAAAGAATTCTGAGTTGATGGCAATATAGAAAAACCTTATAGAAAAATGTAAAGTCAAGCACAAACAATATCTGCTGTGCTTCAACATGCAGATGTTTACTTAACACTAGCATCTTGCAGGAAAGGTAGGGAAAAAATGTTCACGGGAGGCATAAGCAAATAACATTTTCAAAAGATTTCCCAACGAGATTCTGCAGTTTCATGTTATTATGTATATAACATATAGCTCCAGCCATCTAGAAGAGCTGTAATACATATTTCCAAGTTAATGTTAGCACAAACAGGAACATATAATATAGCCTAACAATGCCTGCTATAGTATTTGTAGTTGAAGTAAGCTAAAACACTGCAGCACAATGCAATATTTATCTGTAGTTGCCTGTCCCTCTTCAAAAATAAACTCAGTAAATTTCTGAACATAATACATGCTCATTCAAAAAGCAACATATGGAAGACCTAATAGGTGTAGCATATTTTTTGACAATGGATATTTGTGGAATTAGTGTGTGTTTCAGGGTTTGGTACATATTGATATTTTAGTTAATAAGAAAGGTGGAAGTGGCAGCAGTGTACTGAATGTAATACTTATCAGAAAAAAATACTTGGCCAGATTCAGTAACGCCTACACTAGGTGTACACTGTCCTGAGTGAGCAGACAACATAGACATAATGCACACCTTCTTCCTCTTAATTTTAGTTTTCCTACTTGCAGCTTGAAATAGTGACAGGGATTCATAAATGTTACCACAAAGTGCCGACTGCATGTACACAGTGTAATCTTTCTGAGTGACTAGTAAGCACAAAAAATGTGATAAGAATTTTATTGAATACATATCGTGTGCACTTACTGTAGGCTTTATTGAATCTAGTCCACCATTTCTGACTGTGTACATGCACTGCACAAAAGCACTAGAATCTTTCACTAACACAAATGGTATTTTCATCAAGCTACACTTTAAAAACCTACATAGAGTAAGATAAGATGAGTTGCACAATGATTTGGGAGTTCTTGGCATGCAGTGGATGAATAACACCACAGTAGTTGTAAAACTCAAATTAATTTATGTGTCACAGAGTAGTGTACTAATACATTAACCTGGGCACTTGAACACAGGAGAATATTTTTGAAAAGTAACACTGGCAATGACAGTACTGAACTACGTACTAATATATATGCATTCCTGTGTGTGGAGGATTACTCGGGGTTGTTTCTTTAGTCTATGCATTTTCCTACATGTTCTTTCTTTTTCACCCTGTATTTGGAAAAACGACTTGCATTATATAAATGTTTTATGACCAAAAGCAGACGAATACAAATTGCAGGTAACTGCTTAAGGTGACTTTGGACTGAATTTCTCTGCTCTAAAGGATTGTATCACATGGAATGTTAAAAGGAGATGTCTCATCATGAATCCCTCACTGAGAAAAGATTTGATAGGATTGTCATTTGCTCAGAAATTCTGTTAGGACTTTCAAAACTGCTTAACAGTTGCAACTTCAAGCTACAAATTACTGTTACATTTAGTTGCCAATCTAATATTATCTAATATCCATCTAATATCTAATATTATCCATTATTCTTGTTAAAACTATAGACTTGTTATGCATTTTTCTGACAGGTCAAGTACTATTCTAGATGAAATATAGATGATACAGTATAGCATGAGACATACTCTCTACTTCACGAGTGCTTTAGACATGGATGAAGTGGTCAAATTCTGACAGCCTTGATCCCTTGAATAAGGCTAGAATAACTAATGGAATTTTACTGTTTGTTCGATGAGTATTATGCTATAAAGTAAATGCCAAAGCTTTAATACTGCCCATTGAAAGATTTGGATGACAGTGTTAGAATCAGCATTCAAGGGCTTAAAAATTGAATGTTATGTGGCACATGTATGCTTATGTATACAGATAGGATAAAAGGATATACTTTTGGCAATATCAAGGCAGAACAGCTAAAGCTAACACAGCATCGACACTCCCAGGATGTGGGACATTTGTCACCATGTCTTCTTGCAGTGCACATAAAATATTGCCAACAGTCAGTTTTACATGGACTTCTAGCTAAATATGCTGGCTTTCTGTGCTATGTTATTACAGCGACACATGCAGGTTGTGTGAACATCTCTTCTGCAGAATTCCTTATGTCCATTCATATGCACATTCTGGAGCATTTCTCCCCAGGCCTCCACTGAAAACAGGCTCTGTGGAACCTAGTCGGACATTCCCGGTCAACAAATGTTAAATAAACAAATAAAAAAAATAAAAAAATAAATATGCTAAAGTTAATAAACTGTAGCATTAGGGTCATTTAGTATGGGATTTTTTTTGTTATTTTTTTTATTTATTATTTGCTTCCTTGGTTGGTTGCCCTAGGCCAGTAACCTCTTTTCAGGGGAGACCCAAAGAGGTATTTATTTTACAAAGGGAAGGCTGTGCAGGACATCTGGGAACTTCCCACATTCTTTGAGTAGGGACACTGTTTGTTGTGGCACTTCCTGCTTTCAGTCTGAGCACAGTGGTGGCTCAGAGAAGCAGGGAGGAGTATGGTAAACGAGAACATTTCAGAGGAGTTAGTTCATTGTAATGTGGAGTTTGGACAGGAAAAAAGGGAGTGACCAGAGGTTTTATCCACAACAAAGGCAGTTGAGCATTTGCAGAAGGGAGATGTGGATAATGCGGATGTGTGTATGCTTACAGGAAAGGTGCTTGTACACAGCAAGAAGGGAGATGTGTACACATGAGGTAATGAGAAGGTGTTCAAATTTTCACAAGACTCAGAGTTAATTTTTAGGAGAAATTATTTGAAGTGTGAGTGAGATTCCAAAGTAATGCATCATTACAATTGTCCAGTTGACAGAGCTGTTGGATGTTTATCTACAGGATTTAATTAATCAAAGCGATCCTAAAAGTTAGAAGGTGATTTTGTGAGGAGATATTATAGGTAAAATTCTAGAAGAAGAAATGGAGGAAGTGGTAAAAGAGAAGCAGAAGTTGTATGCACATACAGTGAAACAAGGAGAAAGAAGAGAAGAGAAGAGAAGAGAAGAGAAGAGAAGAGAAGAGAAGAGAAGAGAAGAAAATAAGACAGAATCAAGAAGAAAAAAACATTCAATAGGAATTAAGTTCTAAAGAAGAAAAAGAGCTGGACAGGCATGACATTTGGGATAACATAATAGTACCATAGGGTAATTCACCAAAAGAGGAAAGAGCATGTATTCATATAAATAAATATGTTTTTTGTGACATTATATTTGAATTGGGACAATATAAGTTAAAGAAAAAACTGAAGGACGTGGAATTTGTATATTTTGTAAGCATTTAATAGAAGGACAAAAAAGGAAATCTATGTTCAGTTATGAACTGAAGTAGAAAAAGAATCATTAAAGGACTATTTAAAGACTGCATGTAAAAAGTGATGGACATTACAAACAATTATAACAGAGGTTTATGGCCTGGGGGTTGGGAATGTAGTGTTGTATTAGGAATGGAAAATTAAAAAATAGTATATATTCCAAGTAGGATAAATGTAGATGGAAACAAGGGTACTCTGAAATATTGTTTTTTTTTTGTTTTGTTTTTTTGGGGGGGGTTTTTGTGGAAAGTGATCATTTAATTAATAATTGTGACAAAAGGAAATGTTATACTTGTGGCAAAGTAGATCATGATGCAAATATTTGTGAACTGAAATGTTTTAAATGTGAAAAAAACATGTAATTTATGGATGGATTATAAGGAAAATATAGAAGAATATAAGGAGAAAGTAGGTATATAGCAAGAGACTGAACAAGAGATAGAGAAAAAGGAAGATATAGAATGAGATTAAGGAAAAGAACAAGAAGAGCAGATAATCTTCTTCATCTTCTTTCGGGCTGCTCCCATTAGGGGTCGCCACAGCAGATCAACTGTTTCCATTTCTTCCTGTCCTCTGCATCTTGCTCTGTCACACCAACCACCTGCATGTCCTCTCTCACCACATCCATAAACCTTATCTTAGGCCTTCCTCTTTTCCTGTTACCTGGCAGCTTCATCCTTAGCATCTTTTTCCCAATATACTCAGCATCCCTTCTCAGCACATGTACAAACCAACGTAATCTTGCCTCTCTGGCTTTGTCTCCAATCCTTCTAACCTGGGCCGACCCTCTAATATACTTATTCCTAATCCTGTCCATCCTCGTCACACCCAGTGCAAATCTTAACATCTTCAACTCTGTCACGTCAAGCTGACTCCTGCCTTTTTGTCAATGCCACTGTCTCCAACCCATATAACATAGCTGGTCTCACTACCCTCTTGTAGACCTTCACTTTCACTTTCATTGGTACCCGCCAGTCACAAATCACTCCTGACACTCTTCTCCACCCATTCCACCCTGCCTGTACTCTCTTCTTCACCTCTCTTCCACACTCACCATTACTCTGAACTGCTGATCCCAAGTATTTAAACTCATCCACCATCGCCAACTCTACTCCCTGCATCCTCACCATTTCTCTATCCTCCCTCTCATTCACACAGATATATTCTGTCTTAGTCCTGCTGACCTTCATTCCTCTTCTCTCTAGAGCATATCTCCACCTCTCCAGGGTCTCCTCCACCTGTTCCCTACTCTCACTACAGATCACAATGTCATCTGCAAGCATCATAGTCCACGGGGACTCCTGTCTGATCTCGTCTGTCAACCTGTACATCACCATTACAAATAAGAAAGGGCTCAGAGCTGATCCTTGATGTAATCCCACCTCCACCTTAAACGCATCTGTCACTCCCACCGCAGACCTCACCGCTGTCACACTACCCTCGTACATATCCTGTACCACTCTTACATACTTCTCTGACACTCCCGACTTCCTCATACAATACCACAACTCCTCTCTAGGCACCCTGTCATATGCTTTCTCTAAATCCACAAAGACACAATGCAACTCCTTCTGACCTTCTCTATACTTCTCCATCAACACTCTCAGAGCACACATCACATCTGCAGTTCTCTTTCCTGGCATGAAACCATACTGCTGATCACTAATCATCACCTCCCTTCTTAACCTAGCTTCCACTACTCTTTCCCATAACTTCATGCTGTGACTGATCAGTTTAATCCCTCTGTAGTTACTACAGCTCTGCACATCACCCCTATTCTTAAAAATTGGTACCAAAACACTTTTTTCCATTCCTCAGACATCCTCTCACTTTCCAAGATTTCATTAAACAATCTAGTTAAAAACTCCACTGCCATTTCACCTAAACACCTCCATGCTTCCACAGGTATGTCATCGGGTCCAACAGCCTTTCTGTTCTTCATCCTCTTCATAGCTATCCTTACTTCCTCCTTGCTAATCCACTGCACTTCATGATTCACTATCCGCACATCATCCAACCTTCTCTTCCATCTATCAACACATTCTCCTTGCTTGTGAGTATGTTTCCCTCATTATCCTTTATCACCCTTACCTGCTGCACATCTTTACTAGCTCAGTCCCTCTGTCTAGCCAATCGGTACAGGTCCTTTTCTCCCTCCTTAGTGTCCAACCTTTTATACAACTCTTCATATGCCTTATCCTTAGCCTTCTCCACCTCTCTCTTTAACATGCACTTCATCTCCTTATACTCTTGTCTACTTTCTTCATCTCTTTGTCAATCCCACTTCTTCTTTGCCAACCTCTTTCTCTGTATACTCTCCTGTACTTCTTCATTCCACCACCAGGTCTCCTTGTCCTCCTTCCTCTTTCCAGATGTCACACCAAGCACCTTTCTAGCCATCTCTCTTACTAGCTCTGCTGTAGTTACCCAGTTATTCGGTAACTCTTCACTGCCACCCAGTGCCTGTCTTAACTCTTCCCTGAACATCACCTCACAATTACCCTTTTTCAATTTCCACCATTTGATCCTTGGTGGTGCCCTCACACTCATCCTCCTCTTCTTGATCACCAATGTCATCCTACAAACCGCCATCCTATGCTGCCTAACTACACTTTCCCCTGCCACCACTTTACAGTCTCCAATCTCCTTCAGAGTGGCCCTTCTAAATAAGATATAATCCACCTGTGTGCATCCTCCTCCACTCTAGTATGTCATCCTATGCTCCTCCCTCTTGTTAAAATACGTATTCATCACAGCCATGTCCATCCTTTTCGCAAAATCCACTACCGTCTGACCTTCTGCATTCCTTTGCTTAACATCATACTTACCCATCGCTTCCTCATCCTCTCTGTTCCCTTCACCAGCAAGCCCATTGAAATCTTCTCCAATCACCAGTCTCTCACCCTTAGGTACAGTCATCACCACTTCATCTAACTCACTCCAAAAATTTTCTTTCTCATCCATCGCACACCCAACTTGTGGAGCATATGCACTAACAACATTCATCATTACACCATCAATTTCCAGCTTCTTAAACATCACTCTATCCGACACTCTTTTCACCTCCAAAACACTCTTAGCATACTGTTCCTTCAGGATAATGCCTACGCCATTTCTCCTCCCATCCACATCATGATAAAACAATTTGAAACCGCCTCCGATACACCTAGCCTTGCTCCCCTTCCATCTGGTCTCTTGCACACACAATATACCAACCATCCTTTGATCCATCATATCAGCTAGCTCTCTCCCTATGCCAGTCATACTGCCAGCATTCAAAGTTCTGACCCTTACTATCACAGTCCTAGCCTTTACCTGCCTACGGGCATGCCTTCTGCCTCTTCTCCTCCTTCGGCCAGCAGTAGCCGAATTTCCAATAGCACCCTGTTGGCCAACAGTACTGGTGGCGGTCATTGTTAACCCGGGCCTCGACTGATCCGGTATGAATTTCTGTACTGTTTTCTGCATGTATGGTTTGGCAAAATTTTATGCCGGATGCCCTTCCTGACGCAACCCTCCCCATTTATCCGGACTTGGGACTGGCACAAAGAAATGCACTGGCTTGTGCATCCCCAGTGGCTGGGTTAAGAAGAGCAGACAATGATAGACAATATTGAGCTAGAAGATGATGGAAAAGCAAAAGACAGAAAGATAGAAAAAAGGGAATGAAGTAATAGTAGAAGGAAGTTATGAAGAAGAAATTTGTTGGAGAGTGGTGAAGGGAAGAAAAAATGCTCTTGGGAATAAGTCAAAGATAGGAAGAGGAAATTGAAGGGTTTAGGTATGAGAGAAAATATTAAAATATAAAGGGTATAAAAGGGAGAATAAGTAAGGATCAAGAAAAGAAGAGCAGAGAATATTAGCAATAAGTGTGAATAGTATAAAGAATGTAAAAAGAAGATCGGGGTATTAGAATGGTGTGTAACACTTGATATAGACATTATTATATTAGAAGATACAAGGCTTTTAACAGAAGAGGACAGGTTACAAGTAGAAAAGTTATGGGGAGGTGAGATTATGTGGAATACAGGAAAAGAAACATGGTCAGGTTTAAGAATATTATGTACAATTTCAAGAGTAATTTTGAATTTTACCTTGTTAATAATTGATAGGGTAACAGTTGTATATGTGAGATGGAAAAACAGGTTTATAGAATTATAGCAGTTTATGCATGTGTAACACAGAAAGAAAGATAGGGGATATTAAAAAAATCCTAGATTATGTAAGTGTGAACATGGATCTGATATTAGTGGGGGATTTTAATTCTGACTTGAGAAAAAGGGAAAAACAGGGTAGTAATGTTAAAATAATGTCAGAGATAATTAAAGGTGAAATGTTATATGCATGGGGCAATAAACAATGCACTTATATATATAAATAATTTAAGAACAGAGACAGACTATTTTATTATTTCAGAAAGTTTTATAAATCATACAAGGAATAACCATTATAGGATTTTACGAACATTTGAGAATCTGAATAGAGATTCAAAAAAGAAAGAGATATATAAAATAGGTAAAGGTATTAAAAGATTGAATGAAAAAGATTTAGATAAGGAAGATATAAAAAGGGTTAGGTAGTCATGGAAAGATCATATGGGTATGACAGAAATTTACAACAACAGGATGTCTTGCTGGATAAGTTTTAAGGATAAGTATAAGAAATCTTTCTTGGGATGGCAAAGTTCAATAACAAAAGAGGAGATGAAGAAATATAAAGAAGTAAACAATTATGCTTTTAGAGATTTAATGATTAATAAGAAATATTTTTTCAAGCGAGAGAAGGAAATATATGAGATGAACCAAGAGAAGATTAAAAGGATGTTGTTTAAACAAATGTATTTTTTACAATGCATAAAACGAAGAGGTGCTGCCTTATTTGAATAGAATTGCAAAAGAAAATAAAAGACTGATGAGAGAAATAAGAAATGAGAGAAGAGAAAGTGTTGAAAGTAAACAAGAAATAAATGTAATAAAAGAATATGCTGTATAGAAAAATATTTAAAGAAAATAAGACAGAAAGAAAACAAAAACAGAAAGTTAAAAACACTAACAAAACAGGATAATGAAGATTTAGAGAAAGAAGTAACACTGGAAAAAGTGAATAATGTGTTAAAAATAGTAAACGTTGAATCAGCAACAGGATTGGAAGGGACATAATATCATATGTATAAAGACGTGTTAGATTGGCAGAAGAAGTACTTTGTGGAAATATTGAATGGTTAGAGGAAGGTTTTGGACAAGAAAAAATATTTGTTGGAGCTATGACATTTATATGGAAAAAAATGGGAAAGGGGGACATAAGGAACTGGAGACTGGTAGTATTAAATAAGTGAGATTATGTGATTTTCATGAAAATAACATAAAAAAGATTGGAAAATTAAATAAAATACTAGAAGAAACAGTATTTGGGGAATAGGGGAAAAGGAAGTCAAAAATTATTAATGATAATAAGAGAAATTGTAGACAATATAACAAATGGGAACACAAAAGTTAAAATCGTGGCAGGTGACTAGACTAAAGCATTTGATAGGATGCAATATGAAATTTTATAGGCATAATGAAAGATTATAATATACGTGAGAAAATATTAAAAGTATTTGTTTCAGTGTATGAAATAAAATAAAGTAAATGTTGTAGGAAATGATTGGTTAAATCAAGAAATAGATATAAAAATGGTATGAGACAAGGATGTCCAGCTTGTAGTATTTTATTTGCATTGGTTATGAATGCAGTTGTTAGCAAAATAAATACATATTAAAAATGGCAGAATGCAGGACTATAGAGGGGATTAAAGTACCAATTATGTTTTCTTATGCAGATGACATTGTCTTAATAACAATGAATAAAGAATGGATAGAAGTAGCCATTATACAACTTAATAAATATTTTAGAGCTATAGGTATAATTATAAACAGGGGTAAAATAAAGATGTAGGAATAATAGGTAAAATAGGAAATATTCACTTTAATATGAAAGAAATAGAAATAATAGGTATAAAATCTGAAAAGGAGATAGTTAAAATGCAGCAATGGGAATATATTATGAAATAAATGTTTATTTTGGAAAACATGCAAGTTGTCATTTAAAAAGAAAGTGTATTTAATAAATTCTGTATTATTGGGCAAAACTTCTTATTTGGCAAACATGTCTATGATCCCTATAAAATATGAAAAAAAATAATGTCTATTGTGTTTTCAGTTATATGGATATCCAGCTTAAAATCCAGTAAAAATAGGTGTGTTATATGTTAAATAAAAAGAAGGGGGGGTTAGGTTTGGTAAATCCATTTTTTTTTTGCAGCTTCATTAAATCTATATAAAGTGCTGACATGGTTAAAAGAGGAAAACAAGTCATTAATATGTTCAATAATGAAAGAAAAATACAAGAAAATATGGTGCATAAATTTAAAAGAAGAAAAGAAAGTGTGAATGGGGAAATAAAAGGCTATTAAGAAAAAATATGCAAAATAAAGATGTGACATAGAACATGATAGGAAGGAATGGTATTTAAATATAATATGCATTACTGTGTTTATCCATGGGAAAGGGTGGAAGGAGAAAAAATAAAAGCCATAAAAATGAGACTAGTGTGCTATAGAAATATGTAAAATGTAGTGATTTTTTCTGGAGATTATCAATAAAAAAATGTTGCCAGTGAAATCGAATTTGCCATATAAAAATAGAAGAAAGAATATGACATTATTGCGGTGAAGTTGAAACAGCAGAACCTGTTTTTTAAGATGTAACATAGTAAAGAAATTATTGCAAAAATTATGTGAAAATAATGTTTTGGACAGTATTAAGCAAATGGAGGATACAACTATGGATATGTTGGAATATGGTTATTATAGTAATAAAAGTGGGCAGTTTGTAGAAACAGATGTTTTGTATAACATGGACTATACAGAATGAAATACTGAATGAGTTAAAATTAATTGGAAATGGATATTGGCAAACACATTGAAACATAAGATTTTGGTTGTGGAAAAAAAGGTTGGGGTCAGACAATGAATGAAAATAAAGAGAAAGAAATGTATGTGTAAAGAAATGATGGAAAATTAATTTAAAAGGGTGTAATAATGTATATAAATATATGCAAATGTAAATATTGTAGACATGGTATTTAATAATGGATCCATACTCTTTTCAATCAGTGCCATGAGATCTTTTGTATCCACCTCAGCTACCACCAGCTTAGGCATATGTGGCCTCTGTTTAACATCTCATCTAAAGGAGAACACCCTCAAGAGTCAGCATGCCCTTATGTTTCACTGCAGTGTCAGCAATCCAGCTACCTGGTGCGAAAATAGAATCCACAACCTTCTGCACCAAAGATGAGTGTATGATGTTTTGCAACACTGACACATGCATCAGGTAAGAACTGATATCTAACATACAATTATATGACTGATGGTATTCTGCTCTTCCTGTAGTGATTAACACATTTTATTGGCAACCAGACTCTGCCAAATGCAATAACCCACTTCAGGAGATTATACAACAATACACCACATAAGCACTTTGTTAGGTTAATTACAGTGCAGTAATAAAAATAATTATGTATTTTGTAGATAGCTAGGACTGCATATTTTATGGTATTGGTGAGAAATCTACTATACTTAACAGAAAGCACATTATTTATTGAGATACAGTGTGCCAGTCAGCAAACTACATATTTATCTCCCAGTGACTGCTGCATCTTTGGAACAGGTTGCCAATTCATGTAAAACAGAGCATCTCTATGACACTATTCAACAGGAACCTGGCTGGGGCACCGTAAAGTCTTACTGAAGATAGTGTCCACAACCCTCCTGGATATGGGCAGTCATCATTAAATGCAATCTAGGGTATTGACTATCATTTTCATGTAATTACATTGGTATGAAATGGCTAGGCTTAAAATGACCTCTAGGTTGATAGCCTAGTAATCTCCTATGATCCTATGTCCTTATGATATCACTTATGTAGCCAGTAATGCATAAATTAGTCACAACAGCTTTATTTGCTTTATGGAAAAAAACAAACACACATAACTTCCTGTCATATATTGCCATGTTTTACAGTTCACAACAGCAGAAAAAAAACTGTGTAGCAGAACTCAGCGTTATAACAATATATCCATGTAAGGGGTACTTATCTACACTTTAATGAAAGGCTTGAAATGAGAACACAGGATGAGAAAAGACTAATGAGGTGATGCTTGTCCTGAAACCAAACCACTCCACATTTATGTATCATCATGCAGATTTTAATGTCTTGTGAGCTGATAATGGCAGCTAAGTATACCAACCTTGTGGTAAGTGTGATGATGTGAGATAGTTCTAGCTGTCCCATGTGGAGTAGGGCAATGCATGTGAAATATATACTGGCATAGCTAGCTGGAGTTTTGTAAAGAATTAAATGTCATTTGAATATCAAACTGATTTGTACAGATGCTTGTGTTAAAATGTATTTGTAAAGTTGCTTGTGTTAAAAATGAATCAACAGTGGGTCCTGTAGGACAGAAAAGAAATATAAACTTATGTCAGATTGTTTTGTTGTAACTGATGGAATGTATATATTTTAACAGGGGGTGCTGGAAGGGAGGGGGTTAAGCTCAACCCAGTTAACCTTAAGAAAAATAGTCTGAAATTAAATGACTTGATTTTTATCTCACAGGTCTGAATGCAGCCAGAGATGTAATGTCTGTCAAAACGTGGGCTGGGATCCTGCTCTATTGTCCTTAGTGGTGAACTATTTGCTACCCTGGGGTGCCAGAGAATGGCTTGTTACTTTCTGCCAGAAGGGTGGAAGTGTTGGAATAGTTTTACAGGTTTTCAGATGTAAACCTTAGCTAAAGTTCTATGTATGTATTGTGACCCATCAGTGCCAGATCCTGGCTCAGTTTCTAGTGAGAGGGTAGTGTGAGAACTACAGAGTCAGGTGACCAGTAAGTAACTATGGAACAGAAATTCTTCAGGCAGTGAAAAATACAGTGAGATTAACTATTTTTTTTTCTGTATCTGTGCGAGTCTTTCCACCTGTATTGTTTTTTATATTTCCTGTGATGAAACTCTGGTGTTTGTTGTAAATAAATATTCAGTATTTTTATGTTTTCTTTTGTATTATTTATCATTAACTATATCTATACCTTTCATTGTGGCTGGTCATTTAGAAAATATTTAACCTTTGAGAGTACTTACATTTATTTAGTTGCACTGTGGCTCCACATTCTTGAATGTCTTGTTGCTTGGTTAAACACTGCCATTTGTACAAGTATTAATTTTAATAAGTGTAATTGGGTACCCTAACAACAGCCTTAAGGTAGCTGGCTTAGGGTGTTCTGGTGACAGCAAATCTACCTTATAGTCTGGGTGGAGGTGGCACAGCAGGTAAGCTGTTCCAGCATTTCCCAAGTAGATGTGTGTGTGTGAAAATCAAATCTCAGAGTGTGTGCAGCAGCTACTTTGAACAGGGGCACTGAGAGCACTGATTTCACAGAGAGAGTGGTGGAGGTCTTGGCTTGGAACACCCAGCTAAGGACTCAGCTCTATAGTGGACAAAAGCTGAGTCTTATTTGGGGCCTGGAGACAAGCCCCAGGACTGGAGTGTGCATTTCCTGTGTGCCCTTAAGGGACATTGTACTTAGTGCAAAGGGCTGCATCTAAAATTATTGTGTGTGTCTATTTTTCTTATAGTGAACATTCCCCATTGGTGTCAGTGGTTATGACTGAGGCTTCTTGATCACTGGCCCAAAAGAGGGACATCACAGTAAGTGAGGGATGTGAGCAGGGTAATAGTGTACCACTAACTTCACCATAGCTACAGAGAAAACAGTATGAAACACTATGTAGGTATGAGGTCTAATGATAGTGTGAAAGATGAAGGTAGTCCTGTATCTGCAGTACCTCAGGTGGCTAACAAGCATCTATGAATACTCTGGAAGTATTGTCCAATTGTGACAGAGATCTTAAAAAATAGCAGTACGATAGCAGCAGCATGTTATAAAGAGATGAAGCCGTAACTATAGCCCAGGTGATCCATGTCCAATTATTAGCACAGATTCTAGACTAGCAGGGTGGGGGAGGAAGAGGAGCTTTAGTAGCTCATTCATCCAGGAGAAGAGTTGATGCTCAATCTACCACATTAGCAATGCCAAATGGTGATTGGCAATCACTGGTGGAAATAGCAAATAACAAATCATAGTGATTACTTGAAAGTGGTTGGTAAATAAATGGCACATATTTTGAAAAGAAAGTGTCAACCATGATCATGCTTATTGTCAACTAGTCCAGTGGAATTAAGAAAGGAAGAGTGACATAATGATTCTTCCATAGTTAAACATGGTATTCTTCCATTAAAGCTGTTGACACTGGAGACAAGCTTGCTTGTGCTTTAAAAATATGAGTTTGTGCTTCCATACTGCTTCCATACAGATTTTTGTATTCCTTTCACAAATATATTTAGGCAGTTCCATCTTTCACCTCATTGTTGCCCTTTTTACTAACACTAGGCAGCAGCTTTTAGCTTCAAGAGCTGTTGGAGCTGTTCAATAATCCATTTCCAACAGCCTCCTCAAATCCCTTTCTTATCTACATGCTGATAAGGGGAAAGTGTTTGTCTAATAACTCAAACAACAGTTGGTTTAGGGTGTGCAGTGCACAGGAAAATACAAAAGTTTTATTAACAGAATATTCAATATATGACAGAGACAACATCGGAAGATACCCTGAGAGAAAAAATTGCCTCCAGAATATAGCCTGAGTAGATGGATTAGATCGCTTGCCACACAAATGGCCAATAACTCTTCAGAGGCCATTAATGTTTGGGGAAGGAATGGTCAATTTAGTAATTCTTTTACATATGTCAGTGACTACAAAGTTAAAGAGGTAGTGAAAACTAGTTGCTAAAATTTGATGAACAGGCTCAAAAATCATTTGAGCAAGATGTCAGTTATTGGAAAATTGAGGGTATTAACACCTGGTCCAAATAACATGTTCAAGTTCGTGTCTCCATTACGAGTACTTCATTTTTAATTATGAGTACAGGTTTTTACAATGCATCAGCCAAAAGCTGAACCATGGAATATGGAGAAACACTTCTCTAGACAAGGGAAACATCACTGTGCTCTCCATGTAGAGACACCAGTTTAGACTCTCTGTTCCATAATTGTCAAAAGACTGATATGTTCAGTGCAAGTTGAAATGACTAATTTTTCTGAACTAACAGTATAACCACCCCTTCAAATTTTATCCAATAACAGAATCTAGTCACATATTTTTATCATTCAACAGATGGATAAGGCTAGGAAAATCTGACTCGGACCATGTCTTTGTCATAGGGTCATAGGTTCATAGGATGGTACTAGGCTATCAGCCCTAAGGCCTATACAAGCCTAGCCATAACAATTCCCTGGCTATTTCATCCCACAGTATTTACTTCCCTGATCAGGTCAGATGTACCAGGACTATGTTTGAGGAGCTGGTATTAAAATTATTATTCAGAATAGCCACATACTCATTTTGATGCCATGTCTCTTAAACAGAGAGTGACAAAAAGTACTGGGGATGTAGGGGAGGAGTGATGGACTCTGCTTAGTGCCACCTGCATGCATAAAGGGTAGTTACCAATGAACAGCCCTGTGATTATGTGATGTGATGAAGAGGTGTTCTCAGAATGGAGAGAAGACAACCTATTGATTTCCTCGTGAGTAGGCTAGAGAGAGACGCAAAAGTTATAAAAAGCAGACACTGTCTCATTTGGATGAGATAGTAGGAAATACTGACTCCCACTCAGGCAATTTGCATCACTTTTATTGCTGTCAATACCAGCTGAGAGTAGGTAGGCTACATTGCCAGTGTGTATCACATCTATCAACTGTACAGATTTTCGTGGAATGTCCAGATTTGTACCTCAGATTTTTGTCTGATTCTCATAAAACTGTTTTTTTCTAGCATATCATTGAGGACTGAAGTCAGAAAATTAGGCAGACATTTGAGTTTCATAATTCATATCCTTCAGAAAATTCATGCTAATGCAAAACCTGTTATTCTAGCAACTTTCTAAGTTTATAAGAGCAATATTTAGAAAGTGCCCCTATTTTTGCCCCCCCCCCCTCCATTTTTTGTGGCTTTTTCCAGATGTTTTAATCTAAGAGGTTGAGAGGTATGATGTGTATGTATCTGCCCAGCACAGTTAGAATTAGAGATTTGTGGCCAATACAAATATGTGAAGTGGTCTGCCAAGAACACATCACTTTCTGATCTTGGAAAGTGTGAGGTATGGAAAATCATGAGCCTTAGAGTTGTGCTAAGAACCACCCTTGATACTGTATCACAGATGAAGCAGTTTTAAGAATACTTGTCCTCAACAAGTCAGAAGCCAGGACTGCACCTAACAATGATGGAAGGGAGGGAGGAATCTAAAGTAGCAGGTAACAAGTCAATCGAGGGAAACACTAGTCCAAGACAGCTGATGCTGTCTAAAAATAAGATTCTATAAAATTTCTGTCTACCTATTTTTTTGTAGCAATGGCTTTTTTCACACCAAGTACCAGACCAGTAATGGGCCCTTTGATTTCCTTCCACTTTTGCCACCACAGCAACCATGCTATCATCACTTCTAGTACATCTGCCATGATGGTAACCACTAAGGGCATCTCTTAGCAGGATGTGGGTGCTATTACAGCCTAGCAGAACTGGCTGGATTTACCTTTTAATGGCTGATCCTGGAATCTCCATTGTGGACAATGCACCCTGCCAACCTCTACATGTGCATGCTTCTATAAATGCCAGTGAAGACACTGCTAGGTTCCAGGCATGGATCACAGCAGTGGAATTCTCAGTCTGACACCAAAATACAGTACTGCTCCTAGAGATGGCACACTCTTCAACCACATGCCAAACAATTGACCAAGTTGTCTATGGCTACATTCCATTCCATTCCTTGTGGCAGGCTGTCTGACACAGGTAGTGGGCACTAGTCAAGTCCTGGATACTAACCAAATAGACAGGAACAGAACCTCTATCCCAACAGGCCAGATACTTTTCTTAGTAAGAAGAAAAATACCATATAATAATAAAAGTGTAGTAACTTGGAATGCAACAGAGGGATGGGGGGGTAGTTGAGACTTTAAAGGCAAGTATATACTACAGCACTTTGACAATTAATGGGCGATCAAACAAACTGCAAAACTATAACAACTAACTCAATTTGTCCATTGTGTGACTCTAAGCAAACCACTTAGTCAGTGCTTGTGAGTCACTCCTGCTAAAAGACATTTTCCCTGGTAGGTTTACACAGTTAACTAATTTACAAAACTGACCATTTAGACCCAGTAGGAAAATGTAGAAAATTTTATGCAGAGTTAGAGTTAAATGCTGGCAAACTAACAACAGATTAAAAAATGCAGTTAGTACAGAGAAAAAACTAGCACAGTAGAAAATGGCAGGAAATCTAATTTTACAACTGTTATTAAAATGGATTAAAATATATCAAAAAGTATTAAAATACAAACTGATAAGTTTAAAACTGTCAACAAAGTAAGCTGTGAGGAATACTTGTAAATACTAGGCAACTGATTTCCAGGTTTTCCTAAGAATATTTAATACTCATTTATTGTAAAGGGGTGCAATGGCAATGAAGCAGTGTTAAGCTATAATTACTGAACAACGACAGTGTCTCCATGAAAAGTTTACTAAAATCGGGTTGTTTCTGCTGACATATGGATTTTGCTACAGCCACAGCACCAGAAATCCAGGCTCAATTTGCAGACCAGAAGCTGGAGAAGCTGGTTTCATGGGGTAGGGGAGGTAAACAGGTATGCTACCTGTGTTTTCATTCTCAGAGAGAGAGGAGATGTTCAGTAAGGAATCTGCATCCTCCTGGTGGAAGTCAGGAGTAATGAATAGGTCTCTTGCCAGTGATGGAGTTCACACTTTGGACAGTGGGCACTTCCCTTCAAGCCTGTTCAGAAGTATGTATACCATGTGGCTCAGTGACACTGCACACTGTGCCCTTCAGTGGGGACAAAGATAGAGAATAAGAAGCTTCTCTATTGGTTTGAAACATGAGCAATCTTTTCTGGTTAAGTCAATCACTTCATGCATGCATAAGTTTACCTGTCAGGGGGAAATGTCAGGGAACCTGTTGTGGAGGTTTGCATTGATAACAGCTCCCTGCCAATGGCTTCATTATTAATTTATATGTTCATTGGTTTGGTTTTACCTTGTCTTTCTCAGACCCTTTTCAGCTACTACTCAAGCCAAAAGAGCAAATGATGGTGCAATATATGCATGGGCAGTTTAGAGTAGCCTATAAAGCAAGCTGTTTTCAGAGATGTTGGGAAAGCAGAGCGCCTTGAGAAAACACACATATACACAGAAGAACCTACAGGTTCAACAATGGCAGTGACCAGAAATCAAACTTAACCCTAGACTCTGGGTCGCTAATGCAGAAACCTAAATAAATGCGCTTATGTGATGCAGGATTTTTCCCAGGTTGAAAATTTAACACTTCACAAATAGCAACATTTGATTCATCTCTGATGGTTGTTAATGCTAGGAGCATTAATAATAAATTTCTTTTACTGCAAGATTTGCTATTTTCCTACACGATTGTTGTTGTCATTGTTTGTGAAATGAAGTTAAAGACATGACTGGAAACCAGTTCTGTCAGAGTATAAATGTTTTTATTGTAATGGATATTCTAACAAGAAATCAGGTAGAGGTGTTATGATAGGGATTAAAGATAACTATGAGACCTGTGATTATTAGTTGAGTGTTACTCAAGGGGCAAGCAGTAATTCTACATTAGAACCCAGTGTGATGCAGGCGGCATTGAACATTGAACATTGTTTGGAAACAGGACACAGGCCTAAGGTTCATCAGGCAACCGAAGGAACTGGTCATTTTTTAGTCAATCTCCCAGCACCGGTCAAGAAGAAAGGAGGCTGAGTGCATTTACAGCAAGATTCCAGGCTCAACAAGAAAAGGAGGACCTCACAGTGACTGATCATAGTATTGTTTTTAATTTATCTAAACATGTACTTTCTGGTAATGAATTGTTTATACTTAACAAAGAGTTAACGGTTGTACCTAGCGTTGAAAGTTGTTTTAGTAATGTCATTTTAGACCTTTTATTATTTGGCAGGAATTTGTTGCTTAGGAATATGTTTGGTGATCAGGCTGTTTCTGTGGGCCACACTTCACTAAGGCATCCTAGCACCTTTGTACCGATTTTTAATCACACTGTTAACACTTTAATAAAGGTTTGTGAGCAGGATATTTTAAACTATCTAACTACTAGACACACAAGGAGCTTCTATAATCTATCAGTAGTGCAGCGGCAGGCATTGAAAGATCTGCAGAGTAATGAAGACATTATCATCAAGGGTGCAGATAAGGGAGGAGCAGTGGTAGTCTTGGATAGAGAATGCTATTCATATAAGTTGTCATAATTGTTGTCTGACACATCGACTTATACCCACATTTCTCCCATCACCCTAAAAGGGATTATTTCTGAAGTTAGAACTGTCCTGAAGAGATTGTTAGCAGACGGAATGATGGATAGAGAGCTATTTGATTTTCTATGGATAGAACATCCAGTGACACTGTTTTTTAAAGCTCTCCCGAAGATGCACAAAGACCCTATTGACCCCCCCCCCGAGACCCATCGTCTCAGGAACGGGATGGTTCACTGAAAATATGTCCATATGGTTAGAATGTCTGTTGAGACCATGTACAACAGAGTTTGCAGAGATATTGAGAGATTCAGGACATTTTTTAACTACATTAAAGGAGACTGTAGAAGCGAAGGAGGCCAGGCAGTATATAATGGTAACACATGATATACAGAGTCTTTTCACTATGATCAATAACAACTATGGCATAGATGCCATAGCACAGTTGCTCAAGGAATCAAGTATTATGGGTAGGATAAGCTTAAACTTGATGACAGAGATGTCGAGGATGGTCCTGGAATATAATTGTTTTTTATGTGAAGGATGTTATTATAGGCAGACACAGGGGGTAGCCATGGGTACCCCCTGTGCGAACACCTATGCCCACTTAGTCCTAGTATTTTGGGAAAAGCATTATGTACTAGGGGAACAGAATATGTGGAAGGACAAGATACATCTTTACATGTGATTCGTGGATGATATTTTTTTGTTGTGGGGGGAGAATGAGGCAAAGCTGATTGACTTTGTCAACTACATGGGCACATCTACCACATTCTTGAAATTTTCTATGAAGCACTTAACTGCAGAGATAGATTTTCTAGACATCAGATTGATACAAGATGCAAGGGGCTTTAATACAATATTTTTCAGAAAGCGATGGCATGAGACAGCATGCATCCTCAATTCACCTTCAACAATATTATTAAGGGTCAATTGGATAGGATTTCCAGGTTATGTACTGAAGAGCAAGATTTTGAGACAAAAATACATGAGTTACAAGATCATCTTGTGGATAGGGGTTATAATAAACTGCAAGTGGGGCAGACTCTAGCCAGACAGAAGGATCATAGGCAAAGTAAAATGCGACCATGGTTTAGTTCGGGTGGAGCTGATAGGAGTTTTTCCACCGATGGTAATTCATCAACTAGATGCCCCAGGTTCATGCTCACTTATAGTAGCAATATACATGGCATTTGTGATATTATTAGAAATAATTGGAAAATACTTACTTCAGATGAGAAGTTGTCTACTATTGCAGGGGCTACACCGTCATTTGGGTTCAGGTGGAATAAGAACCTTAAGGATTTGTTTAATAGAGAGGGTGGTAGAGTTCCTAGACAGATGACTATGAGAAAAGGGACAAGGCCATGTGGTTCTTGCAAGGCATGTAGTTATATCAGCTCTGCGACTACATTCACCCATCCTCATACAGGTAGAATTTATAATTTTGTAATGAATGCAAACTGTAGATCCATGAATGTGATATACCTAGCCATATGTCAGTTCTGCAGTAGTTATTACATAAGCAAAACCAAATGCATGCTAAAAACTATGATTTTGAATCATTTATCAGCTATTAGGCTTAGAAATTAACATAATGCACTTTACAGACACATTCTAGCTGCTTCAGGACATGCATTTACATTTCAGGTTATTAGCCTCATACCTCAAGGAAATAGAGGGGGCGATACTGTTAACATAACAGAATGTGAAGAGGCTAAATGGATTATAGAATTGACAGCACATAGACAGCCTGGTCTCAATGAAGTAATTCCTATTAAGCCAGCCTTAAAGAAAAGGCAGGTTCAATACTGAACACTAATTGGTTAATTATAGTTAAAAATGATTTTTGTTTGTATCTTCATTTGTCTGAAGAAGGGTAGTCACCCGAAAGCGCTTACAATACAGTGTTTGGATTTTATTCTGTTTTTTACCTGCCATCGTATTTATCTGAAGACTAAATTATTTCCATATTATTTGGTAACTGCTTTTTTCTCTTTGGATTAGTTTGGAACATGAACAATCTTTTCTGGTTAAGTCAATCACTTCATGCATGCATAAGTTTACCTGTCAGGGGGAAATGTCAGGGAACCTGTTGTGGAGGTTTGCATTGATAACAGCCCCCTGCCAATGGCTTCAGTATTCATTTATATGTTCATTGGTTCGGTTTTACCTTGTCTTTCTCAGACCCTTTTCAGCTACTTCTCAAGCCAAAAGAGCAAATGATGGTTCAATATATGCATGGGCAGTTTAGAGTAGCTTATAAAGCAAGCTGTTTTCAGATATGTTGGGAAAGCAGAGCATCTTGAGAAAACACACATATACACAGAAGAACCTACAGGTTCAACAAAGGCAGTGACCAGAAGTCAAACTGAACCCTAGACTCTGGGTCGCTAATGCAGAAACCTAAATAAATGAGCTTATATGATGCAGGATTTTTCCCAGGTTGAAAATTTAACACTTCACAAATAGCAACATTTGATTAATCTCTGATGGTTGTTAATGCTAGGAGCATTAATAATATATTTCTTTTACTGCAAGATTTGCCATTTTCCTACATGATTGTTGTTGTCATTGTTTGTGAAATGAGGTTAAAAACATGACTGGAAACCAGTTCTGTCAGAGTATAAATGTTTTTATTGTAATGGATATTCTAACAAGAAATCAGGTGGAGGTGTTATGACAGGGATTAAAGATAGCTATGAGACCTATGATTATTAAATGTTCAGTGATAACACCAATACTATAGATTGTGTAACTGTGACAATAAAGACAACCCTGGAACATATAACAATTGTTGGAGTGTATAGACCAACAAAGTCAAGTGCTGATGACCTCTAAGAATTCATGTATTTATTGCATAAAACAAAGCAGGGAAGAATAATAGTGGCTGGGGCTTAAATTTACCAGAAACAGACTGGAATAATATTGATTTAACAACATTAGTAAGGAAATTATTTACAACATATGTTCAGGAACAACAATTGCTTCAGACTGTAAAAAAGCCTACCAGGAAATGGAACGTACTAGACATTGTGTTTCTAAAGAAATTACTGTTACTTCATATCAAGTTTTACCACCATTGATGCACAGTGAGCACGGGATTATAAAGGTTAGTTTGTTTCTAGATAATTCTTCCAAACTGAAATCAAAACCAGTGCACAGAATATTAATAACAGATTATATGGAGCCAAAATGGTCAATATGTAAAACTAATTGGAGTGATGCGTTCAGTGGAAAAAGTACAGAAGGAATGTGGATAGTTTGAAAGAAAACATGTTTGAATGCAAAAAATAAAAAAAATGTTTAATATCAAGATCTAGGGACACAACTTCAGGATGATGTATTTTCATAAGAACATTTTGCATGACTGCAAAAGAACTTGACTAAGTTGATCATTTGGGCACAGGAGAATAATATGCCAATAAATACATCAAAAACTAAGCATATGAGATTTGGGAGACATAAACTGAAAGGTGAATATTGAATATACAGTATACATTGATTGAAACTGTAGATTCATTAAAGGACCTGAGTATATGGGTAGATCAATCTTTAAGTTTTTCTAATCATATCAGCCCACTGGTCAATTATAATTGTAGAGCTATAGGTTGTATGAAAAATAATAATAAAGTCTAGGAGGTCAGAAATGATGAAGTCATTGTTTATTACTTATATTAGACCTAGACTTGACTATGGAATAAAAATATGGAAACCTTATAAAAAACAACCATGTGTAAACTGGAAAGAGTACAACTGAAATATACCAAGGGCATCCATGGATGTGAAAATTTAAGTTATTATGAAAGACTAAAATATCTGAACTTGTACAGTATCTCATATAGACATTTAAGAGGAGACTTCATTCAGGTATAAAGGGCATTTAGAGACAACTACCTCTGGGAATGTTTGGGGTTATCAACATTTAGTACAGAATCATCAGACAACCTATTTAGAAGATTCTATAGGAATGAGAAGTGTGCTTAATGGTTCTGTCAGAGACTAGTTGATGCATGGAATAAACTACCAAATTACATTAAAGCAAATACTAGAACAGCCTGGACACTTATTATGGGAACAGCTGTTCTGGTATGTTGGCAGGGCATTATTGCTCATGCTTGAAATATTTTTATGCATGTATGTAGTTATGGATGCCTAAGTGTATATGATAGGTGATAAAAAGAGAACTGCATATAGAAATGCAGGAAAAATGTATTGTAAAGTTTCTTTACCAAGATGACTTTCCTTAAGAGAAATAGAGTTATTCTTCATGATTAAACACCAGGAGAGAATTATGCCAGAGTTCTTAAATTATCCCTTAAGAGTTTTTTGTCATCTTTGATAACAGCCCTGGGGAATACTCCAGTCTGCAGTCATGTCTGTTCTGGTAGTCACAGATGAGCAGAATGCGTAATAAGTGTAGTGATGTCAGTCTTTTATTTTGATTAGCAGTTTTGGCGGAATTCCTCAGAAAAGCCCTGTTTAAGTAGTGGGGTGTAGGGAGGAGAGATAAGGGTTAGGGCAGACACAATTTCAAGTGCACTCCAACAATTTCAGTGGTGTCTCAGCAGCAGAGCACCTGGGGAGAGTTAGGTGTTTCCTCAAAGCACCAGTGTCACTAAGCTAAGAAAATAAAATGTTTCAGCTTAATTTTCCTTCTGACAGAGGCAGGGCTGCACTGTGCAATAAGTTTCAGTAACCGGGTAACCCAAGACTGACACAATTCACTTCAGTGTGCTTTGCTATTCACTTTCTTTCCTATCATTTAAGCCAAAGATTAATTAAACTAAGACTTAAAAACAGGCTGCAGACAATGAATGACAATGTGAGCTAGTTCTATACAGGCAAAAAATGTAAAAATGGGCTGGACTTTCATCAAATAACTGAGGAAATTGTTATGTGTATATACTATAAGTAGGATGAGAAGTGTTTAATACTCAGAAGCAGATCAAGCAAGCTTCAATCCTAGCCAGCTCCAGATTTAATTAAGTGTCCTGAATAGCAGAAAAGATCGCCTGAGTGACCTCACCTTTCAGCTGTAAGGAAACATTTCCAAAATTGCTCCAGCAAGCATGCAACTCAATCTCCATGAAAATCAGAAAATATAACAAACTCTCACAGCTTAGAACACTCGCCAAACAGCACCTGCCAGTAACCTCTAGGTGCTTTACAATAATGACCACGGCTAGTCACTACTATTTTCTCCCATCATTCCACAATAACATAAGTTGTGTACCTGTGTTGACTCTGATAAGACATAAACCATCCGATATAATTCAGTCTACATGTATACATAAACAGTAAATATTCATCATTTTATATCTGATTTTTTATAGCTAGTTGCATATAATCGTTTACTGTCTTGCGTTTTACTGATTGACTCTCTGTTGATAGCATGCTAACTGCATGTGTTTATGTCTCTGCGTTTTGGACCAGGATGAATAAATAAATAAACACATACATAAAAGTGGGCCTCTGAGGTCAGACTGCAACATGTACACTGCCGCCTGAGCTTGATGTCTTGGACATCTGCAGCTGCAGAAGCCTCATTAGTTGGAGCATGATCTGCTTTAGTGCGCATATCCGTCTAACCAGGGAATGCAGATAGTTGTGAATAGCTGCATTCCTGTCATTGCATGTACAGCCCATCTGCCAGCTGCTTGAGGGAAGTAAAAGGTAGTACCATGCCTACTGAGTGTTGAGAAGGAAACAGCACCAGGATCCCTGTCAAGACCTCTGGTGACATTCAGAGGCAGTTTTCTGCTGCTGGTGTGGCTCCTGAAGGGTAGCACCATTCTGAGATGGAGTTGGATTTTAGAGCCAGTAGTACAGGCATGGACCAGTTTGGCAACAGGTGAACTGAGAACATGTGAGGAAGTAGATAGAGCAGACACACTGAGGAGTAAACAGGAGGCAAGCATAAGACATAAAGAATCATGCAGCAAGATCTGTCTGTTCAGTTCCTGTTTTAATAAAAGGGTGCCATCAGCTCTCCCATAATTAATCTCAGAAGATTAACCACTAATACATTCTACTGATACTAGGGAAACCAAATTTTGCCCAGAAGGTACAACTGTACCTAATTAATGATCAGAGACATGGTTTTTGGCAAGTGTGATTCAAGGAATGAATCCACTGGTGATCCTGTTTCCAGATTATGTTAGAGAGTTATACAGGCCCCAAGGACTTACTGCAAAACCTAATTTATATCAATAGCCAGGAGTAATTTATGTGCCCTCCCTCCCCAGTCCCAAAATGCAGTAGGCATAGGCTGGACAGGGACAGGGTTGAAAATCACAAAAGAGAAAGAATGGATCATGCAAGCATGCGTGCTGGTGCAGGCATGCAGACATAATGATGACTGGTGAGTCTGGCAGCCATTTTTCCATAGGATGAACTATCACTCGGCCCTGGTAATGGACCCACAAGCAAGTGCAAGCTAGGCAGGGCAGTCACAGATGAACAAGCTTGCTGCATTTAAAATCATCGCATTCAATTATGAGCTAGATAAAAAGAATGTGTATCTTGTGACAGACTGCGGCTACATACTGAAATAAATGTCATTGTTTATAGCTACTACTGCATACAGTTACAACATAAAAAGTCTTCTGTTAAAAATACATAAAGTAGGTGCAGGAAAAAGAGATGGCATGTCACAGACACAAATACTAAAACGTTTTTTGTATGTAGCAACTTTGTCAGCATAGGAGTTCATTTCAGTTTTCAGTTCCACTTTTCTTTGCATCTTCTTGAATACTGGTATTAAAATACAGACCTTGCTCTGAGTACACAAAGCCAGAAAAATGGACTCCTCTGCAGGTAGTCAAGGTGAAATTCCTCACATGTCAGCAGCCCAAAGGGAAAAAAAGCTAAAGAATATAATGCTGATCACTTCTTGCCACAGGAAATCTTTGCCAGTGTAATTTCTAACTGTGGCTTGCCACGCTGCAGAAATTGCTTAAGTTTTTCACCCTTTAATGTACGCTGCAGAAATTGCTTAAGTTTTTCACCCTTTAATGTTTCAGGCATTATTTTTCACCATTTCAGCTGCTCAGCATTGTGGAGATTATTGTGTTTCATAGCAGAAACAAAAAAATTTGATAAAGAAAGAATGACTAACTAGAATAAGTCATTTTTTAATAGTTGGCCAGGGTAATGCACTGAATAACAAGGGACCTATTTCAGATACAGCCCAGCTCTACATCTTTCACTTGCAATAAAAATTTCCGGTAGTTGGCTTAGAGCGTTAAGGCTGTGTGAGTAGTTCCTGTGGAATGGGACTTGATTCATTCAGCCCTCATTTGCTTACTGTGAAATCTTGAGGAAGTCAATTAACCAGACAGTGCTTAGAGGTAACTAGGAATTTGGGCAAGGCTCTTAAGTGATCCCCTAGACTAGAAGCCTAGAAACTATCTACAAACCTGAATGTATTCTGTTACTCACTTGAAATATAATAGCATTGGTTACAACACACTTAGTTTGCTACACATGTAGTAACCAAGGCATACGTATGAATAAACAACATGTGGTATATTAAAATGGAGAATAGATAGCATTGGCTTTAACAAATGCATGTATGCACACACACACACACACACACACATACACAGACAGACACTCAGACACACACACACACACAGACAGACACACACGCACACATACACACACGTGCACACACACAAACACACACACACACACACACACACACACAGACACACACAGACACACACAGACACACACACACAGACACACACAGACAGACACACATACACGCACACACGCACGTGCACACACTCACACACACACACACACACACACACACACACACACACACACACACACACACACACACACACACACACACACACACACACGCAGAGACACACATACATGCACACACGCATGCGCACGCGCGAGCACACACACACACACACACACACACACACACACACCTTTGCTTCTTACTTTTCATTTCACCTGGTTTCTGCACTGGTTGATCTTGAATCTTGAAATATACCTGTTCCCCCATGTATAATTTTTTTGACTGCCTAAATCAGATGGCACACTTTTCTGACATGGCATAATGGGGGGAATGTTTCTGGAACAGTTACAAGTTAGATTATGTGAGGTGGAGGTTTACTAATATTTTTTTTTTACACCTGACTGACTTCATGCAACAGAGAAAGGGGAATGGTCACACGAAGCCCAGGAGTATCACATTCTATCCATACAATGGTCTGGCATAAGAATATCATTTACTAGGATCTAATTACATAATGATGGAGCAATGTAATCTTTTATGTTTCAGCAACAGTGAATCAAAATATATTTTGATGTCAGGTTTGGAATTTTTGCTGGTCATGCATTACAATTAAAATAATATTCAGTGGACAGAAATTATACATTTTACTTTAACTTCCTGGTACATTCCAAATAATATTATTATTTGCTTAGTTACGTTACCATTAATAAAAAAATGTTTAACAAATATTTAAAAAAAATCTAAATGCCAGCAATGAAATGCATTCATATTAAAAGTTTTTGGTTTCAAGCAGGTTTGAAGTGTGAGATGTTACATATCAGTACAGACTCCCACTTTTACATTTGAAGGATATGTAATTGAATGGGGCTGCATTCCAGTAATTTCTCCCTAGTACATTATGAAAGCCTTCACAAAAGGCACTTGTTTGGGCTGTGTTCTTTGTACTCTACTGCTCTTCTGTGTAACAAGGAAGCTTTGCCATTTCAGCCACTATCTGATTAACGGCTGTGGTAATGCTATGCCATGGCATACAAAGGACAGCACTGAGTATGTTACTCCTTATCTGGCCTCAGCATTGCCTTTTATTTTAATTTCTTATGTCCAGAGCTTATTACCATTTGTGATTTTTCTAGTAAATGACACTATGGTGAATCCTGTATAACTCTTGCCCTGTGTAAAACATTGTTACTGAAGTTATAAGATTTTATAGAACAAATTTTGTGCTATAGTGCATGAGAAAGTGGTTAAAGACAATTATTAAACATAATGACGACAAAACATAAAATACTAAACGCGGAGACTAATATTCATAGACAAGTGCACAGCTACTCAGAAATTACTTAGGAACTCAATAGCACTGGCAGTCAGACCAAAGTAATAAATAATTAAAGCAAAGCCCAAAGGTGACAGAAGCAGAGCTGGGCTGTTGCATGGCTGGGACAGCATTACAGTAAGACATGTGACTGAGAAGAATGTGTGTCACAATGAAGGGAGGCCAATATGGTTGAGCCAATATGTGTTATCATAAGGTCAGGAGGTAGGGGCAGGCAGGTAAAAAACAGTACACAAATTCAAAGAGAGACAGGGGCAATAGACATACAAAAACTGGGAGGAGAGTTGGTAGACACATACATACATACGGGGAGACAAGTGGCATTGGTTAGATTTGGACAATGAAAAAAAGAATGGGAAATGACACATAAGAGAGGGAAGACACCAGGATGAGGATAGGGTAAGGTTCAGACCAGCTTAGAGGTCAACCAAACCAGACCTTACTCACCAAGGTGGCTGATGTCATGGGCCCACTGTTCCCCAATGGCTTGAAAGGCAGAGTCTGTCAGTCAGGCACTTCTGCAAGTCATGCCAGAAGGTTCTACAAATTTCCAAGGTGGACTGTCCATTACCACACCACATCAACAAACACCAGCTTTCACAACTGATGCCATAAGACTAATGCAACTCTTCCACATCTACTTCATAAGTGAAGCATTTCCTCCCATCCTGAAAAGCAGCAATGCAGGACACCAATGACCTTCCAAGTTACCTCCAGCAAGGGAACTATTGCCTCCCTGCTGAAAGGAAAACTCACTGGCCACCAGCAATCTAAGGCCAGTGGTATCAGCTGGCATAGAACAAACTGAGCATGATGTTCCTCTTTCTCTTCCACAACGGGTCCAATAGAAGGACATGAAAAAAGGGAAGAAGTGACATAAAAGCTACAAACCCAGTTAAATGTATACAGTGGACTGATGCAGACATCATATACACCTCACTGCTGAACAGACACTCCCAATTTTTGCAACATCCAACCATGTTAAGCTATTGTTTTTCCACAGCTGGAAAGCAAAGTACAGATGGCTCCCTATTGTAATGTTAGACTTGTAAGTGTGAGCCTCAGAATTAAAAATGGTTATGAAAATGCAGGAGGACAGTGAATGTTGAGCATCACTCTTCTCTTTATTTATTTATTTTTTTAATGGGGCCTTTCCCCACGTGGGAGATAATGCCCCCACCTATCACCACAAACATACACACACACACACACACACACACACACACACACACACACACACACACACACACATATATATTATATTAAATATCCAAAGTGCCTGTGCTTGACAGGCATGTGGTCAAAAGGCACTTTTCAAATGAGCAGAATACAGCGAATGGGTAATTTTGTTCAAGTATCTGTGTTCGGCATTGTACACAGGGATCGCAGTTCAGTGATGAACAGAGAATTAGCCTGATGATAAAATAGAAATAATGCTTACATGTCATTTCAGGTTATCTCCTGTGAGCCTCTGCCTCCCACTGAAGAAATAGGTGAAGATGGTTCTTCAAATCATCGTACTGTTGCCACCTTTGCTTACCAGGATGTGTGATGCCAGTGGCACCACTCTTTGTCCTGGAAAGCTCATGCAGGCATCCATCATCCACAATGGATCATCATACAGACCCAACAGGTATTCCTCAAAGTTCCTGTGAAGGAAAAACAGGAAGATCTTCCTCTCACAGGCACACCAACCTGGAGTCCCAATTTCCACAGTGCCTGATGTGACAATAGCCTCTCAAACAGGTTAACTAGAGGAGCAAAATTGTAATCACGCATACAGATGTATGTTTGTGGACCATGCATCATGCAACATAGCACTGCACTGCACTGTGGCACTTCTGAATGTCCACAGCTCTGCACCACAGCTTTAAGGATGGATATAGCACTGTACCATACCACTAAAGGCATGCAGATGTTGTATGCAAAGAGTATGCTGGTTACATGCTTTGTAGCGACTGTGGTATGCACAATTACCACCAATGTTTGGGCAGCACAATGCACAATGGCAATGACTCAGAAACAGTGACACTAAGTAGCTTCATTACCATAGCCTCCACACTAACTGATCCTTCTTAGTGCGATAAAAGTTGCTGATGCCATATTGCACACCACAATTCTTTCTCATACAACTGTGGAAAAGAGGAATTTCGGTGAAGATTCTGTAAATCTGCATCTTCAAAGAGTTAAGGAAGGTGTCCTGCCTGCTAAAGTATTTAAATAAGAACAACAAACTCTGTGGTGAGTGTCATTCCCATTGAGACAGATGTTGTGATGGATGTGTAACCAGAAAGTGATTGAGACAGATGTTATGATGGATGTGTAACCGGAAAATGAGGAAACTTGCATGGCTAAATACTGTCTGCCTGTGGCTATGATAAGGAGGCAACCTTGTTCAGTGGAAATCTCTTTAGTGACATAATAGAGGAGAGTTAAAATTCAGGCATATATGTTGAGGTATTGGCTACAGTATGTAACTGAGGCAGGAAGGTACATGTAACACTAGCTGCAGATGATTTTACTGTGTGTATGACTGTGTTATTACATGCTGCCTAAGTATTATATATACAATAAGGCAGAAGGGACGTGCACAAAGCTAATATACTACTGCATGCAGAGGAGTGTTGTGAGGCACAAACCCAAAGGATAAATCCCCAAGTTTTATATTGCACTGATAAAATAAGCATCTGTATTTTTGTAGCTTGAGTTTTACATTCAGTGCTTTACGTGTGATAACTATATATTTTGTAGAGTAGTATATTTTAATGTAAAATACTTCCTCCACACATTTTAAGTAATGGATTGCTTTGCAGTGTGCAGGATTTTAACTGACTATGTGCAATTCTGGCATAATATTCAGCTGGCCAATCACCTTCAAAATTATAGAATGCCCCTCACAAGCAACATGGTATCTGGACAGAAAGAAGTATCATAATGATATACATTTAAACTGGGAGAAAGTCTTCCTTATCAGTGCCATCTTTTTGAAATGGCAAAAGCATTTGATACAGTTGATCATTCGCACCTTCTCAACTCCCTACTCATGGCCAGCATTAGCCCTCAAGCAATTCTATGATTTAAAGACTTCCTACCATACAGATACTTCAAAGTCCACATTGTCCCCACCCTATCATCTGCTGACCCAATTAACAAGGGAGTTCTGCAAGGATACATTTTAGCCCCCACACTGTTCTATCCATTTATCAACAAATACACAATGGACATCCACTCCCTTCTGATCATCCTGTATGCTAATGACATGATTATTTGCAAATCAGTCCCTACCCCATCTTGCATAAAATACCATCTGGAGCACAAACTTTCCATCTTTAGTCACTGGCTTGATAATCACCCCTTTAACTGAGCCATAACCCATAACCAAGAGAATACATAGAAAAAGTCCAGTGTTACAGACATTTTGGAGTATGTCAAGATTCCAAGCTCCTCATCTGGGCCAGGAAGATTTCCTAGTTTCTTTCACCCAGACCAGAGCAGCCATTGACAAAGAGCTCCTAATTCCATTGCTGGAATGCAGCCTACCTACCACTGTCTCTGCCTCACAAAAGGAACTTAGCTCATTGTAGTCTATGTCAGACAACACATGTAGATTTATAAAACTCTTGTCAAAAACAGAACATCACTATATGTCTCTAGCAAAAACAAATTGGGATGCCCCTACCCCAAAGGACTACCTTCCTCCTCCTAGGAACGCTGCTCTTCAAACTTATCATAAAAGAAAGCTTTCCTTTTTGTCCAAAGACTACCAGAAACCCTTCCACCATATAAGTTAAGATCCTTCTCTGTTTTCATCCCCCTATACACACACACCTGCTAACTCTTTTGACAAATCTAAAAGACACCTAACACACATTCTCTGTACATGCTCTCGAAATCTGGAAGGCCATACCAGGACAAATAAAATCCATATCATCATTCAGGAAATTCAAGTTTGAAGTGAAAAATCTACCTTTTTATGCAGGCCCAGTGTAAATGCTTCTCAAATGGCTTCATCATTTAGACAATGCAACCCACTTTATAAAACCTCCCTCTAGTCATAGGCAGTCTTCATAATACTATACTAAATGCCTTCCACTTTACTATTCTTGTCTCCAAAGTCTCCTTGTACTTTTTGCACCTACATACTCTACACTTCCTCTCACAATTTCACTCTTATATTCCCACTTCCATTTTATTGTTTCTCATAACCCCAATAGGCAGCTATAATATCATTCTCAACAGTATCAAAAGATTTCACATTAACAACAAACCACCTAGTAGCTACTGCATATAGACTTTCCAAAGAACATTTTTTCAGTGTATTGATTGCTTGCATTTTGTACAATGGATATGCACGTGGTATACATTTATAGTCACATTACTCTTTATATTTGAAAACTAATGTCTCACCTTTAATCTCAAGTTATACCAGGTATCTAAATCAATTCATTTTACGATAATCTGTGTTCTTCTACCTAAGCCATTTACTTTTAACATTTTATTTTCATTACATTAAATGTTGTTGCTGTTTGTCTTTCGGCTTTTCCCAGTTAGGGGTCGACACAGCGGAACTCCAGTCCACTAATGATTGGCAGTAGATTTTTCATGAATGCTGAGGTGCCGGCTCGACGTTCAACCTTCAACGAAGGCACGCCCATTTACGCATGTCTTTCGAATGCCCACCCAACCACGGGGATGACATGCAGACTCCACACAGAAGGCACTCCCTGCACTGCAGCCGAGAATCGAACGGGAGAACCTCTTGCTGTGAGGCAACAACGCTACTGCTGCACCACCGCGGATCGACTCATTACATTAAATTTAATGATTCATTATATTTGTTGTCCATTGTTAATACCTGACATTCGACTCTAAGATTGAATTGGTTTGCTTAATCTGTAGTTTTGAATAGTTTTGGTTGTAGCCCCAGGCTTAGCTCTGAAAATGGTCCAGCTGGATCAGTGTTCTCCCCCAGTCAACAAAATAATAAATAAATAAACTTTAGGGGTAGCCATTCTATCAAACTATGGTGTGCTCCTGCAGTCAGCTTTGTACATAAGTGCTAACACTGCGCAACACCTCAACTAACTTGAGTTCTGACAGATGAATGAGTCCAGATGATAAGACTGACATATCAGTAGCACAGTACTTCACAAATATGTATATTGTTTTCCAGGTAGCACAACTTCAAAATATCCACAAACGTAATCATTCTGGTGACAACTCCAAGAATTAAGACATGGGTCTATATTATAACATCAAAGTCTTACAACTTCGAATGTTATAATATCGAACCCAGTAGAGCAAATGCTGGAAATAGCTAAACTGCAGAACACTGAATTCTTTCCTAGGGAAAGTATTTGGTGGGCCATTTCTGCAGCTTCACTATTTCCTCGACTGTGAAGTGAAGGTTATGGACCGGGTTAAGGTAAGTGTGCGAACAAAGGTGAGTGTGCGATTGGGCGCGGGTTAGGTGAGTTAGGGTTAGGGCACAGGTCAGGTAAGTATGCGATTGTGTTGACGTGAGGGTTAGGGTGGGGTAGGTGAGTTAGGGTTAGGGAGATGGTAAGGTGAGTGTGGATAGTGACGGACCTTAGGGTTAGGGTTGGGTTAAGGTAAGTGGATAGCTAGTGCTGTATGTATGGTTTAGTGTAGGGTTTTGTGAAGTGTGTGTGTGTGTGTGTGTGTGTGTGTGTGTGTGTGTGTGTGTGTGTGTGTGTGTGTGTGTGTGTGCGTGTGTGTGCGTGTGTGTGTGTGGATTATTTATTGTGGTGTGCTTGTGTTGTGTGTATGTTTGTCAGAACAGCAAATTTTTTCCCTGGGAAAAAATTAGCTAGTCTGACTGTTCGGTTTTTTGGTGTTTCACTCTACTGGATTCGATATTATAACATTCGAAGTTGTAAGACATCGATGTTATAATATAGACCCTTAAGACACATACTTGCAAGCAGCAATGTCCTCCCATCATTATTTTGAAAGTGGGTTTAGGTGATGATATGCATATTGTACCATAACAATAAAATTATAGGAACAATCTGACCTAGAATCATAATTACCGTATATATATCTATATTTCTTCAAGTTTAGGGTAGGTGTGAGCGTTCATTATGTTGAATCCTACATTATGGCCAGCATTAGAAGTTGCACCTCTGTTCAGGTGAACTTGAATAGGAGCTTCCTATTTGTCAAAAATGTTGTAGGGAAAATAATTACAGCAAACAACAACTTTGCACATTTGAAATCTTTGCAGCTATGGAAAGTTTCATTTTGGTACTCATTTTGCAATTTGGACAAAATGCAATAAATCATGCCCTCTCCTTATTGCTGAAATGTAAACTGATACACAGAGAACATTAATGAGCTATAAATAATTAATAGCTTAGATGCATTTCCTAACAATTATTTAACATGTTCTAATGATTTATCTTTATTAGATGTCTGAAAAGTACAAGAAACAAGGTAAAATCTGCTTCAGGAGTAATATATGCCATTAAATGGAACAGATAATAATGCCAAATGTTTGAAATTCAAATATGTTCACCTTTTTCCTTATTGCTTAGAGTAAGCATGCATTTTCACTGAAAGTCCATAGTTTTGCTATAATCTGAAATTACTGTATCTCCATTTTCATAATAACTTTAACTCAATGCTTCTGTGAAGTTAAACTGTCTTCTGAATGTGGCTTGTATTATTCAAACACTTTTCCAACAACTGCTTAACCTGTTCAGACTCCTGGGCCAGCCAGATCCTACCCCAGAGAGCAGGAGGCTTAATGTAGAGAATCACATCTGACTGGGCTACCAAATGTCTACTACCATAACGCATTATATTAATATCAAATAAAGCAGACCTACAGGCACACATGCATGCACTCAGAGATGCATACGCAGACGAGTCCCCTTCAGATGGTCGAACTTTTAAAAGCTCGACTTTCATATGGCCGAGACCATATAATCGAACTTTTTAAAGTTCGAACGGTCTGAATGGGGATCTCCATAGAGCGCAAAATAGGAAGATTTCCCTTTACTGCAATATAGTGCAATCTCGAAGTTGGTATATTTAAATAGCAGGGGATGTGGGGAGGTGCAGCCCCCATGTGGGGAGTGCAGGGCTCCCCTGCTAGCACTGTTTAGTTTTTTTTTGTTTTGTTTATTTTTATTTTCACATTTTCGAACATTCAAATGTTCGATCATACGTTCTCGGCCATATTAAAGTCGAACATTTGGATGTTCGATTATGTTAAGTCCACACACACAGACACACACACACACACACACACACACACACACACACACACACACACACACACACACACACACACACACATACACACACACACACAGGCAAACACATATATACCCATATACCTATGCACATACTAATCATCCTTTACATAATCACAGCTTGTTTGACAAAAGCTTGAGGGCAACTTCAGCTAGCGTTATCAGTCCTAGTGATAAATGAAGTATCACTCAGCCCAAATATGTACTGCAGAATGTGCATTCCTCTTGACCTAATCTATAAATTTGTCTTTTCAGAAAGAAGTACCTATCCAAGACAAAGGTTCGCCGGAGGTGCTCAACATGTTGCAATCTGCGATGGGCATGTCACACATTCTTTATCTTTTTGCTGTTAATTTCCCAGGTGGTTCTCAGTCTTGCTGTTGTCAAACTGTACTGGGACTTAGAAGACATCAAAAGAGATCAACTTACAAAAGAAATTTCAGGTAAGGAAATACATAACTGAAAATATCATGTCGAGTGCAGCTAGAAATGTTATTTATTTTCTTTGGCAAAATTAAGGTAGTTGAAAAGTAAACCTGCTGTAAATCATAAAGGTAAGTAAAGTTATGTTGAGTCGTTCATTTGCAAGTTGTAAATGATTTTCATGATCTCAGTAAGGAAAACTTATTCTATATGGAATGCTCCAAGTTACAACAATGATTAATTATAATTTGAAGCATAGATCATAGCTTAATGGAATAGTCTTATATTGTAAATCCTTATCATATTTAAAAATCAAAGTCTAAACCATAATGGATGAGGACCACAGTTGTTGTTGTTGTTTGTCTTTCGGCTTTTTCCCGGTAAGGGGTCACCAGAGCGGAACTCCGGTCCACTAATGATTGGCAGTAGATTTTTACGAAATGCCGAGGTGCCAGCTTGACGCCCAACCTTCAACAAAGGCACGCCCATTTATGCATGCATGTCTTTCGAACGGTACCCAACCATGGGGAGGACATGCAGACTCCACACAGAAGGCACTCCCAAGCCAAGCCGAGAATCGAATGGGAGAACCTCTTGCTGTGAGGTAACAACGCTACCGCCGTACCACCGCGGCATGGATGAGGACCACAGTAAAATGTTTAAATCACAAATGACGTTTGTGAGAGACTGTTCCAGTGATTAAATGTGTTGCTGCTTGAGATTCCATGGAGGTCCCCTGAGATTGCATGTGCCCAAATAAATCTCATAGACTCTTCCTCAGAGCATTTCAGAGATTTTGAGCAATTACAAGTCAGAACAACTGCTAATGCATAAAAGCAGCCCCTACCATCCTTGTTATGGGTCTATGTTTAACTATCAAAAACACAAACCCTCGAACAGCTAAATATCAAACTGAAAACATCATTAGTGAACATTACCAAACAGCAGGAACAGAGTAAAAAACTTTATCAAATGGCCATAGTTGGCCAACAACCAGAAAGTAATGCAATGCATAAGGTAAGAGAAGGAAACCTTTTAAATTTGCCCTATTCCCCAATGTAGTGCGATCTCAGAGTTAGTAAACATAGTTGGGGCATGTGGAGTGTATCCCCCCCCCCACATTTAGAGGTTGTGGAGAGCAAAGCCCCCCACCTTGTTTGGTTGAATTTACAATGTTGTCTAACTATGGCCATTCAATGAAGTTTTTTTCGCTGTTCCCGCTTTTCTGTAATGTTCAATAATTATGGTTTCAGTTCAATGTTTAGCTGTTCAAGGGTTTATGTTTTTGAGAGCCGAATATAGAACCCCTTGTTATGGTACATTATAGTTCATAGGTTCATAAGTAAGTACTAGGTAATCAGTCTGTAGACCACTATGTGCCTAGCCAATAACACTTATTCAGAAGCTCTGTCCAGCATCAGGGAGGTAATACAAGATAGGCCTGAAGAGAATGTGAGACTCCTTATTCAATTATCTAGGTTTACCTTGAAGGTCTCAAGGAGGCTTCTCTGCTTGTACTGAAAGTTTGATCCAGAGAGAGAGATTAATTTGGATATGAATCTATTGTGTCAAATTTACTTATCTGATGATTAAGATTTATTTCCTTTAACCTAGTACTTGAGCAATCAAAGGAATAGGAGATCAAAGAGAGTCAGACATTTCATGCCTTGAAAGGCTAAATACAGATCTCCATGTAGGAGTATATGACAGTAAGCACAGAGAGGACTGTCGGTCTGTCCTGATAAGTAGGATATTTGAGGTCTAATTTCAAGTAGCTGCTCCAAAACATAGGAATTAGTTGAATAAAGTATCTGTGTATCTGACTATTTCTATTATGCCCAATCACAAATAAAGTACCTTTGTCTTTGACTACAGGAGGTGGTATCTCAATGCATAAGCTGATGCTTTTGAGAAATCCCAAAACAAAGAGGCATTTACAAAGGAGTTTTAAATAAAAATGTCACTGACTTATGGCTTGGTTTAACTGTGTATTGATTCTTTCAATTATTAGACAATATTTCGCCATCTCCAACCCAGTTCAATCTGAGTTTGTTTACTTAGGAAATATTTCCTGTATTGGTAGTATAGTGTAACATGTAAATGAAATATGCTGCAGAATTTGATTTGATGCTTACATTATATTTATTTGCAAAGTATATCGATCCATACACGTTTTTTAATTAATTAATTGCTTTCAGATGATATATGAATGCAGCCACTTATGTATAATAAGCTTTAGCTAACTAACACAGCAGCACAGACTATACATTAAAACAAAACTAAAAACTCACCCACAGTCATGTAGAACTTATTGATGCTTTACAACTGATAGGTTCATAGGTTGATACTAGGCTATCAGCCCTAGGGCCTATACAAGCCTAGCCATAACAATTCCCTGGCTATTTCTTCCCACACTATTTACTTCCCTGCTGTGCTGATCTGTAGAAACAACACTTTTCTATACTCATGATAATTGATATAACTGATTGGTTTGTCAGCTTGACTGTCACAGATCTTCTCCAACATGGATCAAGGCTGATCAGTCAAAAATAAATCTCCTGAATGGAAAAAAGTAGCCAAAAGTTTAATCAAGCTTCTTTAAAGGGCTGCTTTTCTATTTCAAGCTGATGCCCCAACATACCCCTGCAGTATATACTGAATGAAAAATAATGACATAAGTGCAAGGTGAAACCTTGTAAAAACAATAGGATATGAATAAAACTTCCCATGAAAAAAAAAAGCTTGAAATGATGTTTAATGGTACCAACTTCTTACAATCAGCAACAATCTATAACAACAGAAAGAAATGTGTTTAATCTGTCTTGAGAGTTATAATTCTGCCTGTCTTTCTACTAGCCATTGAGTTAAGTAAATCTGTTTCTATAGCAGATAATTGTTATTTTATTATGGTGGATGTATGCACAGGCAGCAAGGAAATCCTGAGTAAGTTCCTTGAAGAAAGAAATATCACCTTGCTATTAAACATAGCATCCACGTTTTACAAAACTGCACAGTTACAGGTATCTCCCAGCACAAAGTATCATGTGAATTCTGTGCAGATTACGATTTCAGTTTCACCCTGAATTAAAAGCGTGTGGTATTTCTATCATCCCATAATGTAGTTATCAAGAGTTAAGAACATCAGACACAAACAAATTAACATGTCATCCTTTTGGGATCATTCAATTTTCTCAGACGAGCCTTCACAATTACAGAAGGTAAGGTATAAAATACAAATAAATGACCCATGATTATGGTGCCAGGAATTCATCAGGAGTTTAGCAAGAAAAGAGATGTGTGGTGTCTTGAAGATGCTTTCATCTTCCTTTTCCTACAAGCAGGGGTAGGACCACAGTGTTTTGTTAGCATGCCCCCGTGGAGAACAAAGGGCCACTCATATATGGCATTTAAGAATACAGCACAGGCTGTAGAAATATTTGGATGATATGATTGTTCAGAAACAAATGACAGACAATAAGTTGGATCCTGATCAGCTCAGGATAAACGCAAGAGGCAGCAACAAAACAAAAGCAAAACACAAGCCATATTGATTTCTTGCTAAAAACAGATGTGAATTGAAAAAAATATAATAAGCATATACTTAGGTATTTTGAATGTAAGAAGACTTATTTCTTTACTGCAGTAAGAGATAGGATGTAAATATAAAGGCATGCAGCACCAATGAATGTTTGTTCACAGCCAAAAGTAGTTATCTTTAGGAAATAACCTCCACAATATCTTTGCTTTACTCTCCTGCCTGCATCACAGTTGATTTATTGCAATTTCTGTGTAGTTAGAACAACACATCAAGCTCATAACAGTACAAGCTAAACCACACCTGAGATAGTCTTAATGGAAAAGCTCCATTCTTATTCAATTAATGATTCCAGTATTTTTAAAGATGCAGTTTTGTGCAGAGTTAGTAACAAATTGTGAAGTGTCTTTTTTAAATATCAGAACTAGTGCAAAATAGGGGTGGTGCAGAAAACCCACAAACCATGCTCTGGACCTTAGCTCAGAGATGGTTAAATGGTTTATGTATGTGTGGCTTTAGAAAAAATGCGATGAGTATCATCTTTTCCAAGCATCTTCTGTTTCTCTTTATTAAAAAGGAGAGCTGAATGTGAGTGAACAGATAGCCAGTAGAGACAGAAAAAGTGTGCTGAATAAAAACATCAAAAAGAACATCAGTGGGAAAGGTCCCATTTTGAAAGATCTATAGGAAATTAAATGTTTATTATGGACAGGGAGACACTAGTTTGAAATGTTCTAAAAATAATAAAGATTTATTACAAAACACTATACACTGTAGGTTGAACTTTGAACACAGGTTCTTTTGAAAATCAAATAAAGTGTAGCCATCAGATCAATTAAGCAATTTATACTTTCATTCCTTCAATTAAAAATAAATCATTCTGCCTTTGTGTTAATTTCTCTTCTCCCTGTTGATGTCAGTTTTTTGTTTATTTTGTTTTAAGTGTAAATGAGGAAATTATAAACTATTGCATTTTGAAAAGTTTAATTAATTAAGTGCTCAGATAATTTAATATTATCACTGTGCCTTTTCTTTCTGAAGTGGTAAAGATTACAATTTTTATGTAACAGAAGGACGCAGTTAACTAGTACCTTCTTATGACCTTCATAGGAGGATGGCCTTGAATGCCTTTCTGGAATAGAGGGGAATCCCAGAGCAGCTTGCAAGCATAGAAGAGCCTACATACAGTGGCAAAGGCTAGCCAGGAAGGAAATGCTGCCTGCACCAACAGGTAGTGCTACTGCAGGATCAGTTTCTAGATGCTTCTCCACTGGTGGCTCTAGCGCTAACTAATGAGACTCAGAGTGTTACTGATCGGAAAAAATGATCCAAGCAACCACTATTGACAAATAAGGCAAAGACAATGTGAAAACTTGCCTCATAGCCTTCAGGAAGGATGCTGATAGAAAAAGATGCCCAGTAATTGAATGACTAAGTCTGTCTGTCCCATTACATGTTGCTGAATGCCAGAAGACTTGATACAGAACTAGAAACAAAAATATACCCTGAAAGCTGGAGTAAATTTACACCACGTCTGTGACTAACAACAGGGTCAATAAAAAGGTAGCATAACCTGAAGTTATCCTTAAAAAGCCTGCAATGTCTTGACATATTTACACCACGTCTGTGACTAACAACAGGGTCAATAAAAAGGTAGCATAACCTGAAGTTATCCCTAAAAAGCCTACAATGTCTTGTCATTTGGATTTTTGTTATTTTGCCGGAAAGTGGCTCAAGATGGCATCTAGGACATTTGACTGTACAACCATAATTTTAATTATGGAAACTGCCTACCAGCCGCCAAGAAAGAGTGGGACAGTTCTCTGCAAAAAATATGAATGAAAAAGTGTCCCTGATCAGAAAGTTCACTGCACAAGGGCAACAAGCTCCACCTGAACCAGAAATCACAGACTAACTTACAAAGTCAAAATAGCAAAGGCTCAATAAAACTGTATTTTACTTTTTCAGAAAAGTGGAAACAATTGTGAAAACCAATGGTGAGGCATCCAAATCAGAGCATCTCATCAACATCTAGCATAAAGCCATGATGTTTGCAGTAACTATTGGCAGAATATTTCCTGGTCACCCTATGATCTTAAATTTCATATTACGAAATGTCTTATGTGATTTGAAAAGGGACATTTAAACACTGATAACTTGTGAAATGAAAGAATCAGTACACATGCAAAGCAGAATGTACTGTGACCAAAATAATGAACACTGAATAAAAGGGGAATATTATAGCAATAACCCACGCCTGGGTGTGGGTAATGCTAAATTTACCCACGGTTGGCGTGGTTTGGTCCCGAGGCGCCCGAGGGACCAAACAAAACCAACCGTTATAAATTTACCATTACCCACACCCAGAAGTGGGTTATTGCTATTATACCATGACATTATTTAAGAAAAGAAACTATTACTTTTCTTAAATAATGGCATAGTATAATGCCTGTTTACTGCCCTTCCGCAGATGTCTGGCATCCTGCGGCAGTTCTGATGTACTGCGCGCTCGCAGTACATCAGAGTTGTAAAGCAGAAAGCAAGATCTCCGTTGCTTTTTTCACTATGTTAAATGAGTTTAACATGAGACAGTTTAAAATAAGCAACGGACATCTCCGCTGCTTATTTTAAACTGTCTCGCCATGTTAAACTCATTTAACATAGCAAAACACTCAAAAAGCAACGGAGATCTTGCTTTCTCCGTTGCTTTTGTGAAAACCTATGTTAAATGGGTTTAACATAGCGAGACAGCTTTAAAATAAGCAACGGAGATCTTTGCTAACTATTGGCAGAATATTTCCATGTTAAACCCATTTAACATTTCATATTACAATGTCTTATGTGATTTGGAAAAGTCCGGGCGGACCTTTTCCATTAGTATAACTCGATGCAAAGCAGCACGCCAAATCATGCACGCTTTGGGGATCATGGAATATTATAGCAATAACCACACCTGGGTGTGGGTAATGCTGGATTTACCCACGGTTGGTGTGATTTGGTCCTGAGGGCGAAGCCCGAGGGACCAAACAAAGCCAACCATGGGTAAATACAGCATTACCAACACCCAGAAGTGGGTTATTGCTATTATACAATGACATTATTTAAGAAAAGAAATAATTACTTTTCTTAAATAATGGCATTGTATAATGCCTCCTTACTGCCCTTCCACAGCTGTCTGGTATTCTGCGGCAGTTCTGATGTACTGCGCATGCCTACGCAGTACATCAGAGTTGTGGGCAAAAGCACTGTTTCACTATGTTAAATGGATTTAACATAGCGAGACAGCTTTAAAATAAGCAATGGAGATCTCCGTTGCTTATTGTAAAGCTGTCTCTCTATGTTAAACCCATTTAACATAGCGAAACAGTAAAAAGCAATGGAGATCTTGCGATCTCCGTTGCTTTTTTTTTTTTTTTTAAACTGTCTCGCTATGTTAAATGGGTTTAACATAGCGAGACAGCTTTAAAATAAGCAACGGATATCTCTGTTGCTTATTTTAAAGCTGTCTCGCTATATTAAACCCATTTAATATAGCGAGACAGCTTTAAAAAAAAAAAGCAACGGAGATTGCAAGATCTCCATTGCTTTTTACACACTGTGTCGCTATGTTAAAGGAGTTTAACATAGCGAGACAGCTTTAAAAAAAGCAACGGAGATCTCCATTGCTTTTTTTAAACCTGTGTCGCTATGTTAAACTCTTTTAACATAGCGAGACAGTGTTTTATACTAATGGAAAAAGTCCGGGCGACCGGACCTTTTTCCGTTAGTATATTGAGGGATTTACAACGGGCACGCTGGTTGGGCTGGCCAATCAGCGTGCACGTTTTAGGGGAGGAATTGTATAATAAAGTATATGTAATTGGTAAACATGCTCAAGTGTTCGAAGTTGGGCAAATATGGCAGCTCTGGTTATGCAGGGACTGGTTACTAAAAACAGCTTAACCACAGGCAGAAGACATGATTAATATAGATCCACAAGCACAAGAGAAACTACTTTATAGTCAAAAATGGAAGGTATATAGAGGATTGTGTAGTGGCCTACTCTGTAGGGGTGGTGACCTGGCTATTGTATAATGTAATATTGTGGAAATATTTTCCTTTTTTAAAGTAGTATAGCCCAAAAGGGTAACTGAAAAAAGATTGGTTCACAGAAGATAATGAATTTAAGAAAGATGAAATGCTTCCTTTTACTAACTAAAGGGGAACCTCTTTAATGAAATCAGCAAAATATCATTGCAGGCAAGCACAAATTAATTCTGAAAGAATAGGAACTTGCTAATCATAGTAACCCACCTTAGCAAATGTGAAGGCTAGCAAGCCTAATTCCTAAACCACACAATGGGAAGCTGACACACAATTATGCAGTGGTGTATAAAGAGACTGTAAAAAGATACTGTGGTATCTTTATTTTATAGAAAGTGCTAATCTGGTTTGCATGGTAGGAAAGGAAATAGGTGCAGTGGTATAAATTACTAGTTGTACAAAAATGCAAAAGGACATTGTTTCAAGGTTAACAGAGCTGCATATTTCTGTGTCACTTAGGAGATCAAGAAAAAAACAAAAACAAAAAAACAAAAAGAGAGTCTGGGACAGGTTTTTGACTGGTATTAAGATAATAGTGGAAAGGTGATATAACTATGGCCAGAATGTCCATGTGCTTCAACCCAAAAGACATTCTAAAGTCTCACTTTCAATGTTAATTATCAAAGAGGTTTCTTTTGTTGAAGCTGCTATTAACTTAGTAGGTACCTTGCTCATATCAGCTTAAGCACATCAGTACATTTCTGGTGATATTGACTATACCACTAGGTATCCCAGGTTATCCATTTGTGCAATGTAAGTCGAAAATCAACCTCAAAGGTGATATTTCTGATTAGTTGGGTGGGTATATAAAATAGATCCTTCTAGATTGTGGTTTGCATTTATGTTGGAATTACATGAAGATTCTGTGCCAGATGCTACAACATAGACTGAAAACCTAACTTAAAGGTTAAATAAATCTTTAAAAGTTATGCAAAGAATGCAAAAATGACATGCTTTACTGTTGTACTGTCTTACTATGGAGGTACAACAGCCATCCAAATTTTTTTTCATTTGACCTTTTTTATTTCTCCAAATCCTTTGGGTTTCTAATACTATGACAGGAATGGACCCCATTCCTAATTCAAAGTACGATTAAAGTTCATGAAATTAGTAAAGATTTCAATCTTTCATGTCAGCCAAAAGTGTTCTCTGCAGCACCCACAATGTGCCCAGTGCCTAATGACTCCTTCTGCAATTTGTATGGGATTACATTGATTGGTAACATATCTAAATACAATTGCAGAGTCTTTTTTATAAGACCCAATGTTCCTACTACTTTTGGAACTATCTGGGTATCTTTCTTCCACATTGCTCTCATTTCTGCCTGCAGATCCTAATATTTTATGACTTTGTGTTTCTCTGTACGCAAGACACTATAGTCACTGGGTGTAGTGATTTCAATGATTAATGCTACTTTTGTCTTTTTTTCTTGGACCACTATATCTTGTTTTCTACCTTCTATCTTTTGAACTGTTGGTATTGGGTGATCCCATGTGATATAAACATCATTTTCTATGATGCTTTGTGGCTCATGTTTCCCGTGTTTTTCAGTCACTTCAATACCATGTTTGCACAATCCCCAGTGCAATAGTCTTGCCACATTATTATGCCTTTCAGTATACAGTCCTTCTGCCATTAGTATGTCACAGCCAGCAACAAGGTGTGCGACTGTTTCCAATTTGGTTTTATAAAACCTACCTTTGTCTGTTTCTCCCACATGTTCAATGAACTTTGTAAACCAATATGTATGTAGCCCACTATCTTGGGCTGCCAGTATTAACCTTTCATCTCTTGGTTTAAATTCACCTCTCCTTAACCATTCCTGCATTCTTCCTGATTGACATGAGGTTCTTCCAGAGGTTATGCTTTCTTGCCTTCTCATCTGGTCCTTCACCTTATATTCTTTCTTTTTTTTTTTTTTTTTTTTTTTGGCACATTCAGTTGCTGCCTGATTTTTATCTACTTCTGGTTTTATTTCCTGCTTGACGCCAATATGCTTCTGCTAAATTAAGCAGAGAAGTCACCTTAGATTTAGTCTCCTCATGTTTCTAAATTTTCACTTCATTTGGGTCTTGTGAGGACAGCAGATATGTGTGGAGTCCCACAGTTGCAGATCTATACATGTAATCAGTTTCAAGGAGGACAATCCCTCCTTCAGAACAGGGAATATATAATCTTGGTATACACTGATTTTTATAAATCATTTGGTGAGCATGACGCATCCTTCTTGTTTTCCTATCTAATCTATCCAACATGTTTTGGGACCAGTCAATCACTCCAAAACTGTAAGTTAGGACAGGAAGATCAAATTGGTTTATAGCTTGGATTTTGTTCCTAGATGTCAACACTGTTTTCAGAATTAATTTAAGTCTTCTAAAGTATTCCTTACTATGTTTTATTTGCATTTGTTTATGTTTTATTGTTGATCCTGCATCAGCTCCCAAATATTTATACAATCCCTCTTGCTCAAGTTCTTTTATATCACATTCTTATCCCAAACTGATGTTTTCCCAGTGCTGCAGTCTCCCTGCTTTAAAGGTTGCTTTTGCACACTTATCAAGACCAAATGACATTCTTATTTGTGTCTTTCGGCTTTTCCCGGTTAGTGGTCGCCACAGCGGAACTCCGGTCCGCTAATGATTGGCAGTAGAGTTTTACGTGCTGGCTTGCCAGGCCTTATGTACAACCTTCAACGAAGGAACGCCCATTCATGCATGACGCCACACAGAAGACGCTCTAACCGAGAATCAAATGGGCAACTTCTAACTGAGAGGCGATAACGCTACCGCAGCACCACCACCGCAGTGACATTCTTATATCATCTGAAAAAGTTTGACAGCCTGCAGCTGCGCTTTTGGTTCCTCATCTGATGAACTATACAATTTTAAATCATCAACAAAGCGAAGATGAGAAGCCTTTACATTTTGTTGTTTTCTAGGAGCCAAATCGTGTTAAGTAAACAGCTTAATGGGTTAAAGGCTTGACAGAATAGCAACGGTGACAGAGTCACCCTGGAATATCCCCCTTTGAATTTTTATCCCTGGGATAACAATCTGTCCTTTATCATGACTTAATTGCATAGTGGTCTTCCACTGTTTCATGGTCACTGTAATGTAGTTGATCAGTGTAGGGTATATCTTATACATTTTTAAGCACTCTTTTATCCATGAATGTGGGATACTATCAACTGCTTTTTTATAGTCAATCCATGCCATACTTAAATTTTCCCCTTTTTACAGTTATCCAGTATGACTTTATTTAACAACAAATGATATTTTGTTCCATATGGCATTTTTTTATTGCCCTTTTTTTCTACTGCCATATTCGAGTTGTCTTCTAAAAGACTATGAACTCTGTCAGCATCAATTTTCGTGTATAGTTTATACATCGTTGGAAGGCAAGTTATTGGTCTATAATTTTTAGGATAGCTTGCAGGTTCACTCTTAAGTAGGAGCATTGTTTTGCCTGTTGTTAGCCAGGTTAGTGTCTGTTCGAGGTGTGCATATAAATAGTTCTTACTCATGGCTAAATCTTCATGCAAAGATGTTAATACTTTTAACCAAAAGTTAAGTACTGCATCTGGGCCTGGGGTTTTCCAATCAGAGGCTTTTCTTAACTTTGTTTCAATCTCTCTGGCTGTTACTTCATCCCATTTCATATCCTGCACCTTTAAACTTCATATTCTTTCTTTTACTTCTTCTATCCATTTAGCATCTTTGTTATGTTCCACAGGATCTTCATAAATACTTCTCCAAAATATATCTGTTTCTTCTTTTTTGGTGGTCTTTCAATTCCTGTTACCTTGTTTCCCAGTTCTCTATAAAACTTTTGTAGGTCATCAGTAAATTGCTTATTTTGTACTTTTCCTTTATATTTATCTGTGTACATCTACGTTTTTCCACCTGTGCTGAAATTTTTAGTTTGTTTTTTTACAATAATGCATGATAGAGCCTGGTCTGTTCTAATACTGAACATTGCTTTAATCACATCTATCTTTCTTAGTATTTTTGTTGATCTATTCCCTCTTCTATAGTCTTCTAGCAGTGACATTTCTTGTCTTAATTGTCCTATAGTTTTCTCTATTCAATACTTCCATGATGGTATTTGATTTCTCCACTTCCTTTCCCTCGCTACCCTGTGTTCTTGTGGTAGAACATTATCAGTTATTAATTTAGTAGCACAGTAATTTATCTTGCTTACTTCTGTTATATCGCATGGATCTCTATGGATAGTCCTAATTACTGCATTCATTTATTTTATCAGACTTCTGACTTTTTGGGTTTTATTGACCTTCTGCAGTCTATTTCTCTCATTGATCTTAACATATCTATCCATGTCTATTAAATCAAGCAACTCTTCTCAGCTCATTTTCTTCCAAACTGAGGGCACATCCCTTGTTTTCTATTTCATTCCATAGAAAGTTCTATAGCATCTTTCTGTGGCACCTTCTCTTCAATTTCATCCTGTGTATTCTGTTGCTCTGTCATATGGGAACTCACGAGCCTATCACTCCTCAACATTGACTGTGTCAGAGTTTCCAGTTTCTTGTTCCTTTTCTTGCTGTTAGCGTCAAGTGAATGTTTATATTGGTTCCCTGTGGAAGGCTCCAAAATATCTTGATATGGCTCCTGACCAATTGCTTCTTGTTCCAGTGGTTTCCCCTTAATTTGGATATCCATTGCTCTGTCCTGTTGTGGTGCTTTCTACATTTGATTTTCTACATTGAATCCTTCACTTTGCAGGTACTCCATAACCTGTTTTTATTTCTTTAACTTCTGCATTACTAATCTCTTTTTCTATTTTTCCTCTTTGTCTTCTTATTGTTTTGTATTGTAAAGTTTTCCATTTCTGGATTCCTTTGCCTGTATTTCTCTTCAAATATCTTTGGTGCTGCTCTTTTTGTATTGGTTAGTTTTGCTTTCTCCTTTGCATAAATATTACATCATATTAAATCACTTTTTCTTTCCCATGTCCATATTTCTTCTTCAGATGTCACCTGATCTTCCTGTTTCTCCTTACTTTGGTGACTCACTCTATCATGCTGTGATGTAACCTGTGTTAGACCTTCTACACCAAATCCTTCACTTCACAGGTACTCCATAACTTCAACTTCTATTTTTTTAACTTCTACTTTATTAATCTTCTTTTCTATGTTCCATCTTTGTGATATTATCTTTTTTATTGTGAAATTTTCCATATATGGATGCCTTTTCCTGTATTTCTCTTCAAATATCTTTGGGGCTGCCTTCTTTATATTGATTAATTTGGCTTTCTCCTTTGCATAAATATTACACCATATCAAATCTCTCTTTCTTTCCCAAGTCCATATTTCTTTTTTATACTTTTCAGCTATCTCTAGGTTTTGTAGTTTATATTTTTGCACTTCCTCAGATGCTTCTTTTTCCCAACAGATCAAAGTTTCTTGATCTATATACTGTTTTTCACAAATCTGTTGTATTAATGAATGCAAATTTTCAATTGAAGCTTATGACAGTTTTTCTTGCCAAAGTATTTTTCTTTCTTCTAATCTCTCTCTTAATCATTTTGTATATTTTATCTCTGGAAATTCTGGGCTTTTTGCATAATAGTAACAATACATCATTTCTTTCTTATCCTCAGTAGTCCAGTCTATGAGTTTCTATATGGCCTACATGATGCTACAAAAGAAACTTTGGAACAATAGAAGCCATCCCAATGCAATGTTATACATCACACAGCATGAGTGCAAAAATAATAAAATGGTAATAAGTGTGGTCAAAAAAGGTACACGACTAAAACACAAGAAGCACAAAACAGGCTTACAATAATGATGCCACGCTGAGATAAGGGGATAAAGGCATGGCATTTATAGTAACTATTGACAGAACATTACCTAGCCACTTGAGAGGGCCATTATGAGCTACTGCAGAAGGCTGGCCTGAGTTAATTTTAAAGTATCACAAATCAAATCAAATTAAACGTGTTTCTTGCTCTTCTCTCTACTGACGCATACTAAACAGTAGTCTAAAGTAATAAAGTGCCATGAAAGTAATCTCAGTAAAAAGGTCGAAAGCATCATACTGTACAAAGAAAGACTGAATTAGGTCTGCGTAGACCAAAACGCATCATCCTGTAGACGCTTTTTAGAAATATCTTGACACAGCCTAGACATGGCCTCAAAAAGGTAATAGATTTCACAGGGTGTGGACCTGACAAGTGAAACAAAAACTGCTGGATATTTCTAAATGTACACTGGAAAACCCTAGCAGCCACTCATCACATGAGTAAAGCACATGCCTTTGTCTATTACGAACTAGAATCAACTTTTAAATATGTGCATTCCTGTGTATGTCTAAAGAAATTAGCAATAAAGCATTTTACTGTATCCATCCAGGTGACCATCAGCTAGTACAGTCACTACAAAACTGGTATAATCTGACTGCAGCACAACACGAGTTATTAATCTATCTGCCCTGATAAAGGTTGTTGAAATAATACAGCCATGTAAAGATTACTGCACAAATACCTGCTGCAATATGTAATTATGGTAAAAGGTGCTATATGCAAATAATTAAAATAAGATATTACACCATAGCTGACATCTGTTTCTTAAGTGATATATTGGCATCATGTATCACTCCAACATTATGCAACTTTGAAACAAACACCAGCCTATAACCACCTTAATAAACTATTGGACTAAGGCTGAAAAATATGAAGAAATGCAGTGTCACATGCACAATGTTAGGCCTTGCCTTATCCAGGTTATGATTTAGGCCTTTTCACATGTCTACATGAAAATGGTCTCCAAGTACCTTTTGCATGATGACTGTGCCAAAGCTTGCTCCAGAAGAATGAAGTTTAATTGAGTATTGCTTGCATAGCTTCAATAACTTATTTCATTCTTTTGAATGACATTGCTGTGCTGAAATGTATACAATGCAAACAACAACAATTTCTGAACAGAGCTCTACAGGATCCCACAATATAGAGGAACTCTGTGAAGAATCTAAACTGGCCATTGACCTCCTGACTTTCCTGATTTGTAGGTGATAAACCATTTGAGGACAGAAGGTGAGAGGACACAGGAAGTTTGTGAACATTCCAACTTGATTCTGTCATTTATGGTGTCATACACTGCAGAGAATCATGTAGGAACAAAACAACAAAGAGGTCATTAAACATCTTGAGAAGGGCTGTCTATCTACTGGGGATGTTCTAAAGGCTGAAAGATAAGGATTATAGATGTCATTAGATTTATGAAAAGTCTTCAGCTGCATATAAACCAATGTCTCACTCATGAATGATGGGTAGGTATAAGATCAGTATAGCTATCTAGTTTAGATGCTTAAAGTCAAAATTGTTAGACATAATTATGAGTTTTAGCAGGAGTCGGCATACCCCAAAATGTGTACAAAAAATTGTATCTTACTTTCCTAGCAAAATAAAAGCCCAGCACACTTTCTCTCTTTGGGTTTTACCAAATAATGTAAAACAAAACTAGACAACAGAAAACCTAATTAAGTGGGGGCCTATGCCCCCCATACCCTCCATTATGGGGGGGAATGTGCCCCCACACAACCCCTAACTATATATACTAACACCAGGATCGGACTACAGTGGGGAAAAGGACATATATCTTTGACTTGCCTTAGAGTACTACTTGTCAGTGAAATGAGTTTTAGGTGAAATGAACTTTCAGTGAAATGAACTTTAGGTGATTTGGTCTCAGTGAAATGGGTGTCACTGAAGCTCAATTCACCCTCAAAAAATCGCTGAAATCTCAAATCACTGAAAACTCATTTAATCAAATCATATTTCACTGAATGTAAGTACTGTTGGGAAATAAAATGTACATGCCATTTTCCCCACTGTAGTGTGATCCCGGAGTTAGCATATATAGTTATGGGGGTGGGTGCCCCTCACCTACTTAGCTTTTATATTTATGAATCTCATTTCACTGAAAGCAAACAATATAAAGCCAAAAGTAGGTGGGGGCTACGCCCCCCCCCACATGCCCCACATGCCCCAATGTGAGGGGCTGTGCCCCCCAACTATATATACCAACTCCAGGATTGCATTACATTGGGGAAAAGGGCATATGCATTTTATTTGCCCAACAGTACTTACATTCAGTGAAATGTGATTCAGAGAAATGAGTTTTCAGTGATTTTGAGCTTTCAGCGATTTGGTATGAGTGTTTTAAAATTCATTGAAATGAGTTTTCAGTGAATCAAAGTAGACCCATATATATATATATATATATATATATATATATATATATATATATATATATATGGATAGCTAGATAAATATAGATATAGATATTTTGTTTCAGGTGTTTCTGACACAGAATACTAGCTTTCAGCAAAAAATGAGATCAAAAGTTACAACTCATTTCTTATTCAAAACTTACAGGACATGGCTGCCAACATATTGACTGACTTGCAGAAACAGATAACAGGTGAAAAATGTATGGATCAGATTATACTGACATTTTATAAGGATCTTGTGATGGAAACAGCCAAGATGTACTTTAGTAAAACAGCCAGTACTAGAATGAATCAAGTACATGATGGATTTTTACCTTGGTTTATCATCATGTCTGAGTAACACCCCATCTGCTCCCTGCTTCTCACTTACAATCTCTATCTCTGAGATAATTCTAAGAAATAATTTTGGAAGCAATCTTTAGTTTTCCTGTATCCAAAATCCCCAAACCATGCTCACCCAAGGACTTTAGGCCTATCTATCTCTGTCCTTCTCATACTTGAAAAACTTCTAAAAAAGCTGGTTTGCCAGCAATTAACAAACTACATTAAAAACTACACTTTTTGCCACCAGCATGGCATTTAATTAGGAAGAAGCACATGAACAGCTCTCTGTATACTTATTAACAACATTTACAGCAGTTGCTTCAGTGCTGATAAGGGCAGCTCATCTGGGGTAATCAGTATAGGCCTCACCAAAGCCTTTGACTTAGTGGACCAACATCACCTACTCAACTTCTACCTTCTCCAGACCTAAATGGTTAGCTGTGGAACAGAGGTCACAGTTATTTATTGGCTCCTACCTTTTTAATTTACTTAATATACAAACTTTTCCTCAGCACACCTTCTCTCATTCCCACTACCTTTTCCTTATGCAACTTCAACAGTAAACTACAAAGAACAGATTACACTTTTTCAACAGTGGGCCCTAATCTTTGTGAATACCTACCTACTCACCTTAAACCAATTCACTCTTACCCCCTTTTCATTCAAAACTGAAAAAAAAAGTTTCAGAAGAAAAGTGCCCTACCTACCATCAAAGTAGGATTACATAACTCATTATGTCCATCTATTAGACTTTTTATTGCCTTTCATCACATTCACTATTGATGTCCCATCTGCTGTCATTTTTTGTAAATATAATATATACTGTGCATGATGTTTCTGTAATATACAGTGTATATAATTATTTTGCTATATCTCCAGTGCATCATATGATTTGTACAACTGCATTATCAATTCTAGCAGCCATATTCAAAGAAACCTCAGGAACTCTTCTGACTATAAACATTTCAAAACAATTATCTTCAACCACCTATCCATGTGAAGTATGTTACTGATGAATTGTTATGAAAGTAAAGTGCTGAACACATATTATATGTAGAGATACCAGATGGGAATCCAGAATAACTAAATGTGTGTGGTGGGTCAAGAGTCCAAAGGAGAACATAAGATTAGAGTTGTTTGGCAGTGACTAAGGAGGGATGGGTTTGTATTAAATCCATCCCAGAACACCCAAGATTATGAATTCAATTTGAACTAAAAAAACACCTTCGCTTTCCTTCTCACTTAATATTTTCTTGAATTTAATTGTATTTTAAATGTTTCATGCTAGACCTTGTTCCTCTTTTACCAAGCTGTTCTATTCCACAGTTACACATGGGCTTTTTTTTTATTTTTTTATCATAGATATCTCTTAGATGTATCCAGTACATTGTATTTGTCTGATAAGAAGTTCATTGTTTTATAGGTTCATAGGTTCATAGGCAGGTACTAGGCTATTGACCCTAGGGCCTATATAAACCTAGCCAAAAGGAAAATTATTTTCCTGTGCCACTGTCGAGCAGAGCCACAGAAGTGATCCCGGGGTGAATTTCCTATTTCCCATCCAATCATTAAGATTTTTCTTGAAGAGTGCTAATGAGGAGCTTTGTTTGATATAGATAGGTAGTTTGTTCCAGAGTATGGGAAGTCTCTGGTAGAGGAATTTATCCCTCCAGCATATTCTGTTTATTGTGGTGACAAGGTTTAGGTCCCTAGAGCATGTAGCTTGGAGGGACTGGGATTTATTTAAGTGGAGCATGTCCAACAGCTCTGGGTTCGACATCGCTTTGTATGGAGTAAAGCTGGAGATGATGAGAAACCTTTTGATGAGGTGGTGCACATAGAAGGGATTTCCTGACTACTGGTGATATGATTATATCAGGAGAGAGACTACTGTCCACCACCTGTCTCCTCTCTCTTATCACACGACAATGCACTTTTGCCATTGAGCTTGAGGCTATGGGCTTTGACACCAGGCATCTGTCTCAGTGATATCCAAATGCATATGTGAACATCTGTCTAATCTGCCCTATTTTGCCATTTTTTTTTAAATTTTTGAATTTGGTTCTAGAGATATTATGAATCATCAGAGATTTTGAAAGCTTAAAATATGTATGTATCAATACCACACTTTGTGTGATTTAGGGATGGACCTAAAATAATAGCAAATGCAGGTAAGAGAAAAACAGAGCCTGTTCTGTAATTATATTTGCAGTTTAGGCTTATACTATTTACTGATTAGCTATAAGTGCAGCACTGATATGATAAGGTAATAAAATGAAAAACAAAATAAAAAAATACTCCCACATCTAAACATTTAACTGATAAAGAAAAAAAAAGCTGTCTGTCTACTTGTCTTGCCATCTTTTCTTATTATTATTCAGTAGTATATAATACTATAGTTTTAGATTTTAAAGGAACATGAATGAAAAGGGGGATGGCCTGGGTGGGGGCAGTGGTTTACGTTGTCTATTACTCACGAAGAGGTTTCTCCCGTTGTCTTGACTGGAGAGCTCCTTCTGTGTAGAGTTGTTATGTCCACCACGAGTGAGTGGCGCTAACGATGGGCAGTAGGTGTGAGCATGAATGGCGGAGTGCCTTTTTTTGACAGTTGAGTCTCCAGCTGGGCACAGGCACAGTAAAAATCCATTGCCAATCATGAGCAGACTGGAGTTCGCTGTGGCGACACCTAACCGACAGAAAAAAAGTCGAAAGAGATAGATAGAAGAGGGGGAAACCACTGACTGAGACCTCATTAAGCAAAAATAGCCTTAAACCATTTTGTGTGTGTGTGTGTGTGTGTGTGTGTGTGTGTGTGTGTGTGTGTGTGTGTGTGTGTGTGTGTGTGTGTGTGTGTGTGTGTGTGTGTGTGTGTGTGTGTGTGTGTGTGTGTGTGTGTGTGTGTGTGTGTGTGTGTGTGTGTGTGTGTGTGTGTGTGTGTGTGTTGTGTGTGTGTTTTATTGTGTTGTGTGTGTGTGTGTGTGTTTATTTAAGTTGTTTTTAAAGTGGGGATAAGTGAGGATGCAGATAAAACATTACTTTTGACTTGCTGGCTTTCATTGGATCCCTATCAGTTGATCAAGTTTTTTTTCCTCACTGTAGTGCAGTCTCGGAGTTGGTGCATATAATTTGCAGGGGGTGTGGGGCTCCCTTGCATAAAGGTAAAAAAGAGTAGTAGGTAGCTATGCATACAGTTTCAAATAAAAATTGATTTATATTTGACAGAAGGGTCTACTTGTGTCACAATATAGAATTAGGAAAGTGAGAAGATGCCTGCATGGCAAATTGGCACGCAGTTAGATTATCTCTCAGACAGTATATGAAAGCACTGTGCCATAGTTCAGCCGAAGTTTAGCAGCCATATTGCAACAAAACCATGAGGTTATCTACAAACATTATCTCACTGCATTCTCCATTTAAATACTGACTTTTAGCTACCAGAATTTAAACAAGGTTTCAGGTACCAACCATCCATTCATTCTCACATGCTTTTCTTATTTTCTTTCATTTTGAACAATATACATGCTATGGCCAAACAGAAATCTAAGACAGTCAGTTTAGAACAGTGTATGCTTTGTGCTCACTTCAGCAAAACTTTATCTGCTTTCTAGAATTTGCAGAACTTCCTAGAAAAGAAAAAAAGCACAAGATACCTGAGAATTTAATTATAGCAGGAAACAAAAGTCTAATTCAATGTGTGTTCTTATAGACTGGTAATAATTAAAAAGAACCGTCTAACTAGGTAGACTACGGGAAGGAAGAATAAGTGATACTGGGATCTCGTACAAGTAGCACTGACATGCTGCTGCAGTATTTCCATCACAATAGCCTCATTTCATGTCTCTTTTACTACACACTGAACTGATGACACACTGCTGGTGTTTTATCATATATCATCAGCCAAAATATGTACATTAACAGAATACTAAATAAAATGAGAGAAAAGTTATTAATTTTCAAGTTAATTATCTTATCTTATCTTGTGAGAAAGGGTGCAACTGGTAGTTTTAGATATGCAATTGTCAAAGTCCTTTTTTTGCAAGCAAACTACTGTTATTTTATTTCATTGCTTTTGCTTCTGTGTCTTTTTTAATGGTATTCACACCATTTTTGTTCCAAATTTATATTTATTTTTCACATCATTAGAAATTATTTTCTTTGATGCTGTGGAGGGCACAGTCAAAGTTCACTTGTTATGGTTAAATTGCATCATCTGAAATGTACCACACTGTTATTCACCCTCAAGATAGGATCTTCATTTATTTTCAAGCACATATTGTACTCAGTGGCATCTGTCGTTGTTTTACTGAATACAGTGTTATTATTCAAAGGAAAAATGTTTACTAAGAGTTCCAGCTATGAAGCTGGTATCAGTGATGGGTCTGCCACCTACATTATGTGTAATTCTCTCATTTGCATTTCCTCTGGGTACTGACGTGTGTGTTTATATACACACATTTTCTATCTATCTATCTATCTATCTATCTATCTATCTATCTATCTATCTATCTATCTATCTATCTGTCTAATCTATCTAAAACTACCAGTTGCACCCTTTCTCACAAGATAAGATAAGTAGTTACTAAAATTTTAAAATGTGCAGCTACACCCAACTTGACGTACTGTGCAAAAGTCAAAACACCACATCTGCACTTTGAATTCCTCACAACACCACAATGAAGGGATAAAACAGTAATTAACAATAAAATATGCAGCTCCACTAACAAATATGCAGATACAAACAAGCTATGCTACAACTATTAACTTGCATCTAAATACTAATTGATGCATGTCTAACTGAAAGTTTAAGCCAACATTTTCTACAATAAATGTTCCATGTACAAGAGTACTTGAAGTAACGGAAAGTCATGGTGCAGTTTTTATTGCATTGACTGCCATGTCTCCAGGCACAGAATAAAGTTACACTTTTATACGACTGGTTACTGCACTCCTAAATCAAAAAGTCAGAACACAAAGTTCTTATGTTAGTTCTTGTTTAACCAGTATAAGTTCAAAATAAATGGGGCACAACAAACCGCCGTTCAACTGTACACTAACAAGTATATCTGCAGGTTTTAAACGTAGGCAAAGTTAGAAAAAAAGCCCCAGCAGAGTACTTGGAACTTTGCCTATAGGATTCTTAACTATCTATGTTTTGAGTTGTTAATCAACCTTCTTGCAAAATATTACTACTTATTTCTTCCAACAGTTCTGACACAAGTCCTGTAAGTCACATAATGTCAGGCCACTCAGTACAGTAAAATCCTTTCTAGTGCTAGGGCAAAGGGCAAAGAGACCCATGTAAAGCCATCCTCTAAAAATATAACTAAACAGGAAAGAGGTAGAATCCTTTTTTGCAGTAAAGGTTAACAGCCCTTGAATAATCAGTTTATATTGATAACTTCCACCAATACTTCCAACACACACTGCTTTCACAAATAGAAGGATACAATTGCCAAAACACTCCACTCTTAAATTGAGAGCATTTATACATTCTACGCAAAGGGTAACAAGTAAAGCCTGCACAATTAATTTCTCTGATCCCCAAAAACACTGTGAAGCAGACAAACAAGTTTGTTAAAGACATGAGTCAAACGATTTCACCAGGGTCCTTATCAATGCTTGCAACACATACTGTTTTCACTGATATAAGGATCAGAATGACAAAACAGGTCTCTTGTTAAAATGAATGCCTTTATTCTGATAAGGACAAATAGGAAAAATCTTAATTCCAAAAAATGTACAGTTTTCAAATGTAATTTGGATTACATGGTAGTTGGTTTAAAAAGTGTCTGAACATCACATTTTTCAGATTTTTGTGCATCTACCATTCATCTACCATTAATCCCACATCCAGCTACAAAAGGCACTGATAAATTTCTAATGCTGCTATACACAAATGTCACATAAAGCCCTCTCGCCAAACCCAATTCACTGTACAGCTTCCAGAAACGCCATAGGGAATCTGCTCGACTTCCATGACAAGACAAAATTGTTATGACATCAGGAAATCTAAAGAACTCAGTATCACTCGTTAGACCCATTATAGAGTACAACGCCCCTTTTGGTATGTACCTCACAAGACATCTACAACAACTGGAAAGACCACAGAAATACCTCACAAAGAGGATTACTGGTCTCAAACAGATGCCCTATGCAGACTGTCTCAAAAAACTACAGCTTTACTCCATCACATATTGCCTACTCAGGGGCGATCTCTACCTAACATACAAAGCTATGTCAAAACCAGAGCTGTTGGACATGTTCCACTTAAAGAAATCCCAATCTCTCCGAGCTACATGGTCTAGGGACCTAAACCTTGTCACCACAATAAACAGAACATGCTGGAGGGATAGATCCCTGTCCCAGAGACTTCCCATACTCTGGAACAGACTACCTATCTATGTCAAACAAAGCTCCTCATTAGCACTCTTCAAGAAAAATCTTGATGATTGGATGGGAAATGGGAAATTCACCCCAGGGATCACTTCTGTGGTTCTGCTCAACATGAGCACAGGAAAATAATTTTCTTGGGTGGTGAAAGCCAGGCTACATTTTTTGGCTCGGCTTGCATGGGCCCTAGGGCCGATAGCATAGTACCTACCTATGAGCCTATGAACCTATGAACCTATGAAGGTATGGAAGCTGTAGTATCCCGAGTGTGTTGTGAACCATAAATGTTTAAAAAACATATGGTTGTAGGCATAGACAGTGATTTCTGACAAGAATCCCTACCATTGAAAATGTCTCATACTGTTAATGAAGATTAATGGGACATGCTGTTTCTGTGCTGAAACTTAGGTCAGCTGTGTACCTACCAACCTCCCTATGAACTCACCTGACACTTCCACTCTGACCCTAATAAGGAGAAAACTGCCCATGTCCATTACAAAGCATTGTTCTTCAACTGACAGAAAATAAACAGTTGTTAAGTTTGCAGCCAGTGTTACCAAACTGCAACCCTTTCACAGGGCAAAGAGAAGACTTGTAATATCAAAACCAACTATGTACCTGCAATGCATTCTTCTCCTCACCGATGTAAGCCACTGAAAAGACACTTTCTTTTAGCATCTCAGCACTTAATCAATGGGATGGACATAACATTAAAAATACACCATTCATTCTGCTACACAAAATATTCCTATGGTAGGTTTAAATGATCCTGATCTTTTACAGGTGGACTGTCTTTACTGCTTTAGACATAGCATCTTCTCAAACTACTTGAGTCACGAGACAGTGGAAAGAACACATCATTGCTTTATAATGTTACGGTGAGTAGCCAACCTGATGATTGAGCACCTGTAAAGCTTTGTTGCTATAGTCCAACTGGAAACACAAGAGAGTGACTAAGCATTTGGTGCATTTATCGATTTCATGTGAATGACATACAAAATGAGGCACAAAAGTTTTTTTTTTTGTTTAAGTACTTGGGATCAACAGTTCAGAGTAATGGTGAATGTGGAAGAGAGGTGAAGAAGAGAGTACAGGCAGGGTGGAATGGGTGGAGAAGAGTGTCAGGAGTGATTTGTGACAGACAGGTACCAGTAAGAGTGAAAGGGAAGGTCTACAAGAGGGTAGTGAGACCAGCTATGTCATATGGGTTGGAGACAGTGGCATTGACAAAAAGGCAGGAGTCAGAGCTGGATGTGGCAGAGTTAAAGATGTTAAGATTTGCACTCGGTGTGACTAGGATGGACAGGATTAGGAATCAGTATATTAGAGGGTCAGCTAATGTTGGACAGTTTGGAGACAAAGCAAGAGAGACAAGATTGCGTTGGTTTGGACATGTGCTGAGGAGGGATGATGGGTATATTGGGAAAAAGATGCTAAGGATGGAGCTGCCAGGTAAGAGGAAAAGAGGAAGGCCTAAGATAAGGTTTATGGACATGGTGAGAGAGGACATGCAGGCGGTTGGTGTGACAGAGCAAGATGCAGAGGATAGGAAGAAATGGAAAGAGATGATCTGCTGTGGCAACCCCTAAAGGGAAAAGCCGAAAGATGATGATGTTTTGTTTTGTTTTTTTAAGAGGGAAACTACATAATATTTTATGATATCTAGTAAAAACATGTAAATGCTAAAGGAATAAGTGGGAATGTTCACAGAATATTTACCATGTCGACCTGTCTGCATTCAAAATGCTTGATTAGCCTCATTTTGATATTTACAATTTCCAAGCTATATTTATATCTTCATACACACACACACACACACACACACACACACACACACACACACACATACACATGTGCATGTGCGCACACACACATATACACATGTATACATACACACACGTACACGCACACATGCACACACGCCCATGCACACACGCACAGACACACACTCACACACACACACACAAACACACACACACACGCGCACGTAAACACATACATATATACACATACACACACACACGCATATACAGACAAGTATACACATACAAACACATACACACACATGTATACACACACACACACATATATATATATATATATATATATATATATATATATATATATGTGTGTGTGTATGTATTGAACACTGTGTTCTCCTGAATGTAACAAGAATCAAATTCCATAATTCTGAAGGGAATTTTGTAATGTATCTGTCACATTTTTTGTATTATTAATATTTAAATTTAATTTTAAAACTTACCTTCCCTAGTGATACATTCTAAACACATACGTTTAAATGTATGTCGATCAAATGTGCTGCACCAAGGGGGCATGTAAACCTTTGGTGATTCACCAAAAGTATAGATAAATATCTACAAAAACATTTCAGATCTTTGTTTTAATTACATCCTTAATTTGGAGTCTTCTGTCATGCAAGCAATAATGCCTGACAGAGCATGTGTTATTGTGCACATTCTATTTTGTATTATCCATTTGTTTAAAATTTACACTTGCTAGACAGCAAAAGTTCTGCTTAGTGATCATAAACTAATGAATAGATCACTCTCACTCTTCCTTTCATGCATGCATATACTCACACAGACTTCAATTTTTGTATATATTTTATTAATTTTACACTCCCCAAACAGCAAACATAATGCGACTGTTAGCTCTGTTACAATCTGATCTCCAAGATAGTTTAATATGCTGCCGTGAAGTAGAGGACTCACTTTTCAGTGGGCATTACCTGTACATTAACACCCTGCTGGAGAAAACATATAGAGAAGAGGTCCTTTTTAGATTGCTACTTCTGTAATGTCATCTGTAATGACAAGATTGTTCGAGAGAATTAAACTGTGGTTGGAAAAACCTTTTTAAATCTTGTTTAAATGGTTTAATTGAGTGATATATTACCTGTCCAATCACATTTTATTAATAATTAGGATATGGGTTTAAAAATGGTGTATTGTGTTTTACTGACTGTTCTGATGAAGTCCCAAGTTTCTGGGATTAAAATGGTCAATGTTTTTAAATGAATTAGTTAATTTTACCATGGAATATTTTGCAGTGTTTTCTACATGACCCTTGGCTGTGCCTAGATGATGTGAACTTTCTTTTGGTGTTATTAATTACTTTTCAAGGTTGCACAGTATACACAGTCTTTCCCTTGTTCTATTTGAAATCTTAAACTCTTTGACCAAGACTCCTTCAACTTACTCAGAAAGTGTAAGTGGTCATCACTTAAAACACAGCCACTTGACCAAGTTATAGAAATCTTCCATTCTCTATCACCATCCTTAACAGTATGCCCCATTATAATGAAGAAGGTCAAATTCAATCCAGCCCCGACATTAAACAACAAACTAAGAAACTTATGTAACAAAGAAATAGATCATGGGAACTATGGCACACTAGCAGAACTGAACCTTCACTCAAAAGTCACAGACAACTCTGTAATCTCTCTAAAAAGTTCATAGAGGATGACAAAACAAGATTCCAACCCAAATACTCTCTGATTTGCTATTAACAAGCTCTTAAAGCCTGATTGCAGCCTAACAATCTACCCAATATGTCAGATCACAAAAATGGCTTCCAGAGTCAACTACTACTTCATTAATACAATAGCACTACTACTTACCCATTCTTCAACCCTGAATAATTCATCAATTCAAACACCACTACCAGCAAACTGCAAGTCCGTCATTTAATAGCGTTCTGGTACCTCGGCTACAAAGACTTCAAAGAATGACATACAAACACTAGCACACCAAATTTATACAATTTTCTTAATTGACTAATCAGTCACAATTTAAAACAATTTACCCCTAAAAGGGCCACCATTGTCACAATACAGAAAACCTATTGTAATTGTACTTAAACAGTAATATTAATCTCCAAATTTAATCCCATCAGTGCCAAAGCCCTAAAATTCAAAATTAATCTACTTTCTAACTCTAAAAGCTTTTGATGAAAATTGTCTCCATTGGACATAAAGGGTTTAGCAAGCACACTAAAAAAACTGTCATCTTTACCATCATGTATACTATGAAAATGTTCTGCTATGGGACTATCAAGACGCTTATTGCGACTATCACACAGGTGTTCCAAATACGGACTTTAATCATGCGCTTAGTCTGTCCAATATACCATTTACAAGTTAAACAATTACATCCCACTACATAGACTACCCCACAGGATTTGCAGTTAAACCTATCATTAATCAAAATCTTCCTACCATTAATACACGTGCCAGAAATATATCTCACCCTCAAACAAACGTTACATTTACCACATCTAAACATCCCTAACACAGGATTAGAGGACTTCTTCTTTTTCCATTTTAATAATTCCTTTAAGTTACCAAATCTCCCAAATGAGAATGTGACTTTTTTGGGAATAGATGTCCAAGTTTTGCATCAAAACATACAATGGGCCACAGGCTATCCACCACATTTTTTTAAAATAGGAGGAAAAGGTGAATATTTGGTTACAAAAAATATACGTTCCCCAAAATTAACTTCTTCATTCCTGACAGCCCTATGACATTTAAAACTGTGCAGATTTATAACCCTACCAGATTCCCCCAATACTTTTTTCTTGCCTTCTCAATGGTAGTTAGAGAATAGCCCCTATCTAGGAGCATCTCTTTCACAAAAAAGAAATTCTTCATCCAATAAATCACTATCAGAAGTGTGTTCAAAAACCCTCTTAAATTCCCAAAAGGAAGAGAATCCAATAGATGTTGAGAGTGAGTACTACTGGCATGGTGGAAGTTATTAACTGAAGTAGTTTTTCTAAATGGTTTATATTGCACCTTAAAATCCTTGTCCACATACAATTCTATATCCAAAAACTGAATAACTTGCCTGTTAGTAGCTCCACTAAACTTTAAACCAAATGGATTATCATTAAGGCACCTTACAAACTCAACAAACTCCCCCTCCTCACCTCGACAAATAAAAAATAAATCATCTATGTAATGTTGATATAACATCACATATTTCACAAAAAAAATCTAACTTATACAAAAACACATTTTCAAAAAAAAGACATAAAAACAATACCATAGGCTGGGGCAAAATTTGCACCCATAGCTGTGCCTTGTTTCTGCAAAAAAAAAAACTCATTTTCAAAAATAAAATAATTATGTGACAAAGAAAACTCAAGCAAATATAACAAAAAAGAGGTATGTGGCCCCTCACCCATCATTTTGCTAACTGCCTCCAAACCCCATCTTGTTTTTATGTTGGTATATAAAGATTTTATATCAATACTGGCCCAATAGAAATTCTTTTCCCACTGAAAGTTCCTAACAAACTTACAAAACTCATTTGTATTCTTTATATGTGAAGGGATCTTGGATAGGTGTTTTTTCAAATGACTATCCAAAAATATCCTCACATGTTCAAGAAAGGAACCGCAACAGGAGACAATGGGCCTACCAGGGGGTTCAGTCAAATGTTTGTGTATTTTTGGCAAGACATAAAAACCTGGGTCTTTAGGAAAGGGTATGTATATTTTTTTAATATTCGTAGAGGTCAAAAAACCCAAACATTCACCTCTCTCTAAAATTTCCAACAGTGATTTATTATACTGTTCAGTGGGATTTCCAGTTAAACTTAACATACTCATTTTCATCAGATAAGTCGTAAGCCATTTTATAATATTGTGCTGTAGGCATTACGACCCAGTTACCACCTTTATTAGCTTGCATGAAAACATAACCACTGGTATCTTCCCTTAATGATTTCAATGCAAGCCATTCCTGTTTGTTCAAATTAAACATCTTTTTCATTTTCATAAACTTCAAAAACTCAAATTCACATTTCTTACAAAATACTGCTTCACAGTTAGAAAAAGCAAAATGTTTTTTGGGGGCATAAACATACTATGATTAGGTAAATCTGTTACAGACAACCTCCCATACCCAGTGCAACTTCCTCATCAATGCCACTTACTTCCCCATCATCACCATGTGCATCTGAAAAAGAAGCAACAGCCAAGGAATCAACCTGATAATCATACACAGAATCATTCAAAAGGGAATCATCCAGTTCAGATGTATTCCCCAATACTGATGAATCTATCCATTCTCCCATTGAGCCAAAAACGCTCGCAAGTAAAATTTACGGCAAAAGCATTTAACCTCAAATAGAATGTCTGCATATGAGGGAAGTTTAGTAGGGACAAATTTACTACCCCTACGTAAAACTTTGAACATGTCGGGAATTAAGTTCAAGTCACTCAAGTTGATAATAAACAGATGACATGAAGTGGATAAAGAGTTACCCAGTCCAAGTCCATGATGTCCATTTACAATGACAGAAGAGCCAGTATCACTATGAGAAATGGTTTGAAAGTTATAGGACTTTGGCACTGGTGGGATTACATTTGGAGATTAATATTACTGTTTAAGTACAATTACAATATGTTTTCTGTATTGTGACCATGATGGCCCTTTTAGGGTTAAATTGTTTTAAATTGTGACTTATTAGTCAATTAATAAAATTGTATAAATTTGGTCAGCTAGTCTTTGTAAGTCATTCCTTGAAGGCTTTGTAGCTGAGGTACCAGAACGTTATTAAATTACACACTTGCAGTTTGCTGGTTCGTTGTGTTTTTTCTTGTGAATTTGATGTCCCAACAAAAAGCACTATAGAAGTTCCTTAGCAAACTGAATACCAAAGATGCCTGATGAACCTCATATGTTTCCTGTCTTCATTTTCATAAATAACTATATTCTGAATATATAGTCTGAAGCCTATAGAAACAGAGTTATATCATTCTATTACATTAAGTTGTTGAATCCATAAACCTAATGTCAAGCCCATTGCTACTCTGTCACTTTTGTCTGAAATCCTGGAAAGATAATTTGCACTCAGGCTCTTCAGTATCCCTTAAACAATATCTTACTGTCTCATCTCTCAGCATAGGTTTATACCCCAGCCATAGTGCAAACACAGCATTACTGTTCTTCCTCAACCTCACCAGGAATAAAGGTAAATTTGTCTCCTCTGTATTCCTTGATCTTTCTAAAATGTTTGATTTCTCACCATTAATTACTCCATACTCTTTCTTACCTTCATTTCTCCTGCACATTAGACTGCTTTTCCAGGTATCTATCTGAATGAACTCAGTATGTTAGGTGAAACTCTGCCTTCTCACTATTCCTGACAGTATCCATTGGTGCCCCCCCCACCACCACCGAGCTATTCTCAGTACTTTTAACTTATTTATAAACAGCCTATTTTCAGCCTCTAGTTAAGCTATAATTATTCAATTTGCTGATGACTCATCTGCACCTGAACCATTGTGTCTCACCTAAATCTATTATTCAGTATTTCTTTATCTAAATAGAAATATGGTTTGAGTATTTCCAATTGCTCTTAAATCATAATAAAGCCAAACTAATGTTCTTCATCTCCAAATGGCCAACTTCAAAATTATTTCAGCATATACTGTACAGTTAAAAGTTGTCTTTCATACTAAAAGAACAGTTGTGTAAAATCTTACCATAACAGTAGATGTCCTTCTCTTAACTGTTGCAGTATTCATTACATTAGGGATCCTCTGCCAAAGGTGACCCAGTGTCCAGCCAGTAGATCAAAGCCTAAAATTTGTTTTAAGGTACTCCATACTTCACACATATGCTGCTCTCATAGCATAGGGCATAAAGGTGATGTCCAGATGTACCATCCTCAGAACTGAGAGCCCCAGTTGGAACACCAGTCCAAGGAAAACAGAGATAATGAATACTTTCAAAAGAGAAATGAACCAGGGGGCAGAGGGAGGGAGTGAATACTGCAACAGTGAAGAGAAGGACATTTACTGTTATGGTAAGATTTTACACAACTTTACAATGTCCTTCCATATCACTGTTGCAGTATTAATTACATTAGGGAGAGTGCCAAAGCTCAGGAAGAAACTTGGGAGGAGGAAAAACCAGTAGAGCCCTCTAGGAAGCCATGAAGGACAGCCCTAACAAAACCAGTTCTAGCTCTAGATATTCCATCCAACTTGTAGTGCTTGATAAATATATGCACATTAGTCCAGGTAGCTGCCTCAAGAATAGAGTTAGTATCCAAATCCTTGAAAAAAACAGCAGAACAAGCAACAACTCTTGTAAAATGAGCCTTAACAGGAAAGGGAAGGCTCTTACCATGAAAAGAATAACAAAAGGAAATAGCTTTAGAAATCCACAAAGAACTAGTTTGCTTGGATACAGCTAATCATAGGGACCTATGATGAAAAGAAACAAACAGCTGATCAGATTTCCTAACAGTCTTAGTCTTATCCAAGTAAAATCTGAGTTGTCTATGCACATCCGTCATATGCAGCACTTTCTCACTGGCAGATTGCGGAGAGGGGAAAAAGTGGGCAAATGAATAGACTGATTAAAGGACAACTCATTAACTACCTTGGACATAAAAGAAGGATTAGTATGCAAGGGCACTCTGTCCTTATGAAACACCAAAACAGGAGGACATGCCATAAGGGCTTGAAGCTCAGGGTTTACATAAAGCAGAAGTAGGGTCAACAAAAGTACAGTCTTTCAAGAGCAATGTTGTAAGAAAGCTAAAGTAGCAGTCTCAAAAGCAGTCTGAGTCAATTTTTCCAAAATAAAATTAAGATCCCAGGGAGAAGGAACAGGCTTCCTGAGAGGCCTAATATGAAGGATGCCTTTAAGAAATTGTTTAGATTCAAATATAGATACTAAAGGAGGAGAAAAAAGCAGACAAGCATAGATAGCTGATATGTGGGCCTTAACAGAATAATAGGCCAAGACAGCACTGAGCAATTCACACAAATACAAGAGAACTGAAGGAACATACACAGAAAATGGATCCAGGTTACGAGAAAGACACCAAACAGAAAACCCCTTCCATTTGGATAAGTAGGATGTCCTAGTAGTGGGTTTCTAGGCCTCCTACAGGACCCTAAGCATGTCCTCAGAAAAATGGTGTCTATTTGGAATCAAAATCCTATCACCCACAGTGTCAGTTGAAGAGTAGACAGGTGGTGATGGATGAGAGATCCCTTGTCTTTTCTGAATAGGTCACCATGTAAGGTAACTTGTGATGACTGCCCTTGGCTAAATGCAGAAGATGAGGGAACCAATGTTGTCTCAGCCAAAATGGAGTCACCACAAGATTTTGGAAGAATTCTGTTGAATTTTAAACAGGACTTTTGGAATGAGGGGAAGGAGAGTAAAATCATAAAGAAACATCCCCTTCCAAGAAATAGGGAGGGCATCCACCTTCCAAACTAGAGGACCTGGGAATATGGCACAAAAAAGAAGAAGTTGTCTATTCAGTGTGGAAGCAAATAGATCTGTTTGAGGAGTACCCCACTGTTGGATAATGAGAAGGAACACATCCCTGTGAAAAATCCATTCATGGGACTGAGTAAAGGACATGATCAGAGTGTCTGCCACAATGTTTTGATGTGAGGGAATGTAAACTGCCTGAAGAGTCACTTGATACTGTACAGCTAGATCCCACACCAGGACAGCCAACTGGAAAAGAAGATAAGATCTTGTTCCCCTCTGTTTGTTTACATACCACATCACTGTAGTATTCTCTGTAAATACCTAGAGAGGTCCTGGGGAAAAAGAAGATGAAAAGACTGAAGCACAAGCAGAAGAGCTCTTATCTCTTTGACACTGATATGCTCTTTCTGTTGAAGAGGTGACCACACCCCCTGCACCTTTAGGGACCCAAAACCTGCTTCCCATAACACATCTGAAGTGTCTGTGAACAGCTCCTGAGAGGGAAGGGGGGGTGAAAGGGGAGCCATGGGTTGAAAGACAACTGCTAAATCCACCAGTGGAGTTCCTTCTTTAGACAAGAAAGAAGAGGAACTACAAATTCTAGGGGATGTGGACATTGAAGGGAAACTGACTTCAGAAACCAATGAAACTTTCTCATACGGAGTTTGGCCAGAGGGAGCATAGGGATGATGGATGCCATGAACTCCAGAGCTCTCAGAAACTCCCTGGCTGTGATAGAGGCCAAAGGAAGAAGAGTTTGAAAGAAGGAAATAAGGGGTAAGACCTTGAGAGGAGGCAGAGATACCAGCATAGGAACCGTCTGAATCCTGCACCCCAGAAAAACATAGTCTTGGGAAGGAGTCAGAAAAGACTTTTTGAAGTTTATTGTGAACCCCAGGCTTTGTAGAAGGGAAATAGCAAAATGCAGATTTTGTAAGACGATCTCTGGAGAGGATGACTGAAATAGAAGGTTGTCCAAGTAAGGAAATACTTGGTGAATACCCTTGGGGTAGTTGAGAGGCCAAAGGGTAAAGCAGAGAAGTGAAAATGCCGGGAAGCAGCAGAGAAATGCAAAAACTTCCTGAAATGGGGATGAATAGGGATATGGAGGTGCAGAGAAACCTTAAAAACCTGAGAAAACAGCAAAGGGAACAACGTCTGAAAGAGCAACATTCAAAAGGAAGGAACCATCAGGGAAATATTCAGATGAGAAAGATCCAGAGTGGGTCTCCAAGTGCCCTCTTTCCTGGGGACCAAAAACATTCTGGAATAAAATCCCTTCCCCTTTTGAGCAGCTGGAACCTCTTGAATAGTTCCCTGACTCAAAAGATCCTGAAGCACCTCTGGAAAAAAGTGCAACTGTTCCTGAGATGGATGAGAAATGCCCACGAAGGGGGAGGAGATTTCCAAACCATAAAATACCCTTGGAAAATGATGGAAAGAACTCAAGAATCTTGGGTTACATTTAGCCAAACAGGAAGAGACAGAGAAAGATGAAGAGAAACGGGAATGTGATTGGGAAGAATAGGGTAGTCAGACAGCACCTGGTTTATCAGGAATGGAAGGCTTTTGAGCAGGAGAGGTCTGAGTAGACTTAGTGGGGAAACCCTCCTACCACCCTGCTTGCCTTTAGGTGAAGGATGAGACTGCCTTCTAACAAAAGCTGGTTTAGAAGTATAGTTTCATTGAAACTTAGGCACTGGTGAAACAAAAGTATGTTTCATATCCTGTATCTCCTTGCCTATCTCCTGCAGGGACTTGAACAAATCAGCTGAAGCAGTACCATACAAACATTTATTGTCCAGAGGGACATCCATCAACCTAGCCTTAATATCACCAGGCAGAGGTTGAAGCCATAGCCAAGAATATTTCCTCAAAACAGATCCTGAAGCAGTAGCCCTAGAGGAAGCCTCTGCTGCATCATAACAACACTTAATGGAATGGCAAGCTACGTGAAAAGAAGCCCCAACAAAGACAAGGCAGAAGTCTTATCCTCAGAATCAGGAAGGTCAGAAATAACCTGACAAGCCTGAGAAAGGAAAGCCAAAACATATCTGGTCATATGAGTCTAATAATTAACAGCCCGAAAGGCTAGAATGGCTGAAGTATAAACCCTTTTATCCAGCCTTTCCACAGTCCTGCTGTTCTTATCAAAAGGAAGAAGCTTAGTCGAGGGCAGTAATTTAGAAAGCTTATTGGATGCCACAGAGAACACCAAAGGGTCAGCAGATCGACACTTGCAAAGGAATTTGCAGTCATCAGGCACTTTTTAAAACTGGTCTGGTTTCTTAGGAGCAGGCGGCTGAGAGTCTGGAGCCTGAGAAGCACAAGAGAAAGCATCCAATAAAGCAGCTAAAACAGGAGGAACAGCAAAGGGTCTGAGAGACTCCACTTGAAGGAGCTCCTAATATCTCCTCTGAAATTCTTTTACTTGGGAACAATTCCATTTAAATAACTCCATCATTTGGCAATGATATCCCCAAAAGAAATCTCACCAAAAGGGAATTTGGGACTAGTAGATCATACTCCAGAGGGGAAGGAATCTGAGTAGAATAGGCCAAGGACTCCTCACCCAAATCCTCATCTTCCTCAGAGCAATCCTGATCCATAGATATCTTGAGACAGGAAGATGACCAAGGAGGAGGCAGAACAGAGACCACCCCCCGAGGAGACTTCAAGGTCATTAGAGCATTGAACAACTGTGAAAAAATTCTGCTATTCACTCTGAGGGTCCTTGGCAGTAGAAGCAATATGTTTTATCTTTTGCTTCTTTTTAAAGGGACGTCCACTTTATGAAAGAAAGAAGGCTCTGACGGTAGCCTACACTCAATAATCATAGTCGGGACTTCCTCCCTAACCATTATCTGAGGAACCGCCCTAGGCCCTTTGGTGATAATCAGTCGCTGTTCCCCCTGAGCATCCGAAGCGGATGTCTGCCAGGCCTCTGAGTACATGTGAGAAGCTGGATCCAAGCAACCCTTCAAACTGGTCGCAGCAGAGGAATCCAGCCTAGAAACCAGACAATCCTCCAGGCTTTCACTGGCCGCAAGAGAGACATCTGATGGAGAAGCACAGCCAAAGAATCTGACCTGACTATTTTTGTCCTTCTTCTTCAAAGACGGCTGACCATCAGCCGGGAAGTACCCTCCATAGCAAATTTTGTTAAGAGCTTTAGAAGCTGGTTTTCAACATAAATGGGGAGAGAGGAAAAACAACTACATAAGGTCTTTGGAACTAAAGCCTGACAAATCTTACAAGACGTATGGTCATGAGAAGCTCCTAAATGGAACAAGTACTGCCCGTGAAGGTCTTTATGGGGAATCTGTCTCCCACTCTGGCATTTACCCTTTCTTGATGACATGAAATCCCATAACAACACAGATTCTAAAAGCAAAAAGGATAAGTCAAAATAACCCAACAGGGAGCTTATCTGAATGGCTGGGTAACTAGTAACGACTCAGGCAATCAGACCTACAATCAAAAGTTAGTGTTCCGCCTGGTGGCAAAAGAAGTTGTGAGATGGCATATCCGGACATCACCTTTATGCCCTACGCTAGCAACCTAAAGGCTTTGGTATACTGACTGGATGTTGGGCCACCCTTGACAGGGGATCTCTAATGTAATGAACACTGCAACAGGGATGTGGAAGGACGTCTATTAGGTATAGTCATTGACAACCTAGTAAAATTGAACACTTATGTTCAAAATGCTATAACAAAACTACCATATACTAGGACTGCTTTACAAAGCCTCGAAATTTCATAATGAATACTCATGCAAAACCACTGCTAAGACCTGCCTCTTATCTAATATGTTTTCTCTTTTTCATATTTTCTCTGATATTAAGTCACCTCCAGTAAATAAACTAGAACAATGTTATAACAAAACAGTTAAATTTGCAGCCATCATGTCCTACAAACATGATCACTAGAATTTCCCAATTCCCTTACCTACTTTTAACTTGAAGTTGCTCACAATATTCTTTACTACCCCAACAATTGTTCATTTCTAAACTCTACTACAATGGCAGTCCCTAACTAAACTTTTTTATGATAGCTTGGTTCAGATTAAACTGCAGGTTTAAAGGCTGAGCCATTAGTGAGAGAAATAATGCATAAAGTCAGCACACACTCTGGAAAGTATACTGTAACAAACTCAGCTGGTGTGCTCTATATTGTGTAACTAGACTTTTCCATTCCAAAGACATACATCTTGCCTCCATCCAAAGGTAACATAACAGTTATGGTAACCCCCTTTACTTTGCCTACACATCAAACCTCTGGATGGAATAACATTTCTTCCTTCTACCATTAAACAGATATCAACCTCCTAAGACTTTAAGGTCAAATTGTAGTCCTACCTGCTCACTTGCTGCCTTTGTCACTGATCTCCACCCTCCCCCTGTATAATCTGTTTCATTCTCCAGTTTTCTTTTCATCTTTGATTAACATTGCTACTGCTCTGCATCTCTCATTTCTACATTAATTCATACATACTTTGATAAATATTTGAGTATACTTTTCTATAGTACTTAGAAAAATATTGATGAAACTTTAATGTTCGCTCTTATGCACTGTATACCCTTACAGTAATCCTTTATGCTCTTATTTTTTCTGCAGTATTTATCAATCTCCTTCTCAAGTCTCTAAGACTCTCATTTGTTCATTGTTTTTCTCTAATTTCTATTATTTCGCCCTTTGCCTTAAATACTGGCGTTCATATTACCATTACTCACCAACACGTTTCACTACATTTCTCTATATATCTTATATTCCCACTCCATTACCTTAAATCTTCACGTTACTTTCTTTCTACTATTCCTTTTCATAGTTTCTAATTCTAAATATGACTATTAATAATTATTTTTATGTATAATCTAATTGTACATATTTTTATTGTGGTGTTTTCTTATATTACAATGGTGGTTAACAAAGCTGTCTTTTTCCCGAATTTGGAGCATAATCATGGTATTCCATATAACACAAGGTTATAGTGAAAAGTATCTTAGATGCACTGCTCATTCCAGACCTGATCATCAAGTGAGAAGTAAGAATTTAAGTTTTAATGTTCGTTCCTCTCATTCATGTCTGTGCCCATTTTCATCAGCACACTTTCCCTGCCTAGTGTATGTTTCATTGCATTTGCCCTTGCTGTCCCCCCTCCCTTATTTCATTCTACAAATAATTGTAGTGTACATTGCCCTCAGTACATTTAATGTGTTAATGCTGCTGTTATGTCAGTATTTACACTTGTGGTAGTCACTGTGGCTGTCCGCACAATCTTGTAGAGCAGTTTGCTCACGAACAAACTTGAATACTTCCTGCTTCTGTGCTCCTGCTGCCCTGCATGGTTTCCTAGCAGCAGCACAGTTGCTGGCCACAAAACTGTGCTTGTATATGTATAAGCGTACTGAACAGCACGAATATGTGATTTGCCCTTTTGCTCATAGTGCTAAACATGTAAACTCCGTGTAAGCTTCGCACAAAGCCTACACAGAGTTTATTGAATTTCCAGGATTGTCCTTCCCAACCATCTGTTTTCTGTATAAACCTGTATAATCCTGCCAGTGACATCATCCAGGGATATGTACTGGACATTATTCCAGTTTACAAGTATGAAATCATTCACCAGTGCTCTCTGTTTGCATTGAAAAAAGGAGCACGAGGGAACCACTGCTGGTGTTTCCTTGGGCACCAGACAGCCTATCTGATAAATCAGTATAGATGATTAAGGTTATGATCTGACAGCAAGTTGCATCTTGTAGTCAAGGGATTGAGTGCCTTGGTTTTATTTTCTTACTGTGCAACTATGAGTAAGTCACTTAACCAGAAAGCACTCCAAATGATTATTTTGTGCCTAATGGGTTTATCTAATTAACATGTGAATATAATAATAAAAAAACAACATTGGGGAGCTGTATGAATCCTTTATTAGGGTGTTTCTTCAAGGCACCTACAATATCTGCAAACCCACTTCTTTATAGATACATCTTGAAATTTTTTTGTCATTTCATTGATATCAGATTAGCCATCCTTCATAAGAATATGTTCAGTCCTGAGAAAGATAAAACTATATATGAACCACTGAAGTAGCCTGTCACTTGTTACATGGCATTCTTGCTCTCTCTGGAGGAGCTCCTGGAGCTCTTCTAGCCTGACCTGAGTAACTATCTTCTAAACAAGTGACTTATCTCCCCCAAAGAGGTTCAGATTCTGGGTTCCAGCCACCCAGCTCACTTCTCCATGTTTACTAATATATTGTCTTGTTACTGAGGCTATAGTCTGGCCCTCACACTCTGTCAATCCCACAGATGAGGAAGGTTCACCTTCTGTCACTCCTGAATTCAGCCCTCTGTCCCATTCTGTTCTAGTTTTGAACATCAAAAAACAGCAAAAATCTTGGTACTTGCACCTGTAATGTGCACAGAACTGGCCAAATCTGCAAAATGTCCTTTTATAATTATTACTATTGAACGTCAAACAGTGCTGATGCTCTCTGTTCTCTTAAAACTACTCAAAGGCCTCCTTACTGCACGTCTACTATAGTGGAGTCATACTTAGTAGCCAGTCCAGTGTTTCCTTGCCTAATGTTTCAGCACAACTGCTTTCTCATAGCTTCATATCCCTGAATTTTTAATAACAGTCCACCCAGCCAGTCTTGTCTCCTATGTGATATCCAATGTAAACGTAAAATCAGTCCCCTGCAAGGAGAAAGCTGCACGGCCAAAGCAAGGTTCCAAGAAAAAATACAAGCCAGCAACTGAATGGCTGTGAAAAAGTTATTTATTTAAAGTTACACATTCATGTTCAACAGACTTCAAACTCACAGACCGGTTTCGGCATCACACTGATGAAGGCTTAATTAATTTCGTGCCGAAACCGGTCTGTGAGTTTGAAGTCTGTTGAACATGAATGTGTAACTTTAAATAAATAACTTTTTCACAGCCATTCAGTTGCTGGCTTGCATTTTTTTCCTATGTGATATCCCCCAAATTTTATGGTCAGTTAGTAGACTGACTAGAATCAGAAGCAGGTTCTTATTGGGCTGTTTTGTTAGCCTTATAGTGCTAAAGTGTGTGAAGGTCAGGAACTACCTGTAATAGCTCTACATCCTTCCTTTTAAATTTTCTGGCCTTCCCCTACTCCACCAGGGCTACCACTACATATTTTGCCCTGGGCTATGTTCCTCAAAATATTACTTGCTGGCTCCTCAAACAATAAAACAAGCTTGCCAAGATGTAACGGAAGATAATACAGAGGTGTTTGGTTCCTTCCATTAGTTGATGTGGGTCAACCTTTTTTCACCAATACTCTACCTATCCAGGCCTGAGTGTCTTGTTCACTGTTATAATTACCCCCTTTGTACAATTTCACAGCTAACTCTTGGTTGTCATTTTCTTATAACATCTGGACTAATCTGCTACTCTCTCCACAAAAACTGGTAGCACAAAATAAAGAAAATACCTGTGCCATATCCCCTGCTGCACTGGTGAACACCATCACCTCAGCTACAGCCTCATTTTGGCAAACACTGCTGTAGCGTCTTCTCTATTCTACTGCCCTGTGACTTTGACTCTGTAGAGGGCATCTACCTTGTGCCTTGCCTTTAATTTCATTCCATCTCCTTGTCCCTCTTACCTTTAGCTGTTCTGAAGGTGTACTGACTTGCTCTTGTTGAATGGGATTGTACAGGCAATCTTGTTTATCAGATTCTGTCCTCTGTCTAATGGCTTGCAATTGCTGGTGATTCCTGAAGCTTGTAATATTGAGATGAAGTCATTAAAGCCATTCCTGTGCCCACTGGAGCCTACCTTACACCAGTCAAACTAAAACAGTTGAAATGGGAGTAAAAGAGTGACATGAGGCATACAAGGAGTTATTTTATGGAAAAGGTTTTTCTTTTCTAAACCCTCAGACTCAGGGGCTCATACCTGGGATGTTGGCGTGCCTCTTAAGATGACCCCCCCCCCAGTCTTGGATTTCTTAAAGCTTCCTTCTTTTTAATATATGATTCCCACATTAAAACATATTCTGATAAGGTAATTTTACTCATCCAGCTGTAAGTATTTCTTTTCCAAGGACTTTGTTGTACTTGTCACTTATATGCACATCCTACTTCAGAAACGACAGGATGCTACCAATCTATATAACCTGACATGTTCCCTTAAAGCACTCAGTGTGCAGCAAAGTTTATTTCACATAACAGTATCATCTTTTATGTTATATCTGATGTTAGAAAATAATATAGCAAGACATTGGTGATTTACTCTGGGTTTCCCCAAGACTCAAAAACTGAAATCAAAGCAGCCTTTAAAGATGATAACCCTACCTGTAAATGTAGAATTTAAGTGAGTCTTGGAGATGACTGGAAGACATATGAGCAGAGATAGAGTAGTTATATTCATAAATATGTAGACTGTTAACTGTAGAAACTGTCAAGTTCATTTTCACTGATGAGATTTTCCTCAAATATTGCAAACTTGACATGATTTTATATTAACTAAAGAGAATACAAGAGCAAACTCCTTTCATTGGAGAAGGAGGCTGGCGTATCTCCACGTCTCCTAGGGATTGCTCAAGTGATTTTTTATTTATTTATTTATTGACATTTAATCACCTGAAAGGTAGGTGCCCATTTTCAGTGAGGCCCAGGGAGAAAAGCTACAAAGTATTACAAAAACTGTCTTCAAATTTAATACAAAACATCTACAGTTTAAATAATTATACCAAATTAGACAAAATGTGAAAACACTGGTTAAGAATGCATACAACTTAAATGACAATGATTTAATATTTAGAGAAATTGTATCCACTTTATAGAGACATTAAAGGTAAGCTAGTATAGTGCAAACATGTATTGCAATATGAAGAGAGAGAAAAAAACATGGTTATGGCATTTTTAGAACATGAGTCAGGGGAGAGAAATAGTAAGGAAGTGAGTGAAGAAGGATGAGTAAGGAGGTGTAAGGTATAAATAGGTGCTTGTTCATATTTAGGGATATAGTTTATCCTGGGGCTGGGCAAGAGCAGAACCTCATTCTGGCTTGGAAGTCTTTCAGAATGATTTTAAAGGACTGGTGGGAGGGAGGGTATTGACCAGATGGATACAGGTAAGGAGATCCAGGCCTTAACAACATGGTATGAGTACAGATCATGCCCAGCAGATTTCATAGGTTTGTGAACAGAGAGAAGTTTTTGTTCATTGGATCATAATAACCAATTGGAACATAATTGTGTAGAATTATATTTAGTGCTGGATAAGAAAATGAATGCGGGATAATTTTATAGGTGGTAAAATGCGGTATATATGTTAGTTGGTGGGGCTGGTTTAATCAGTTTAGGCTTTTTAGTGCTATATAGTGATATGTTCAGAAAGGGATATTTGATGCAAATTTAGCTGCTTTATTATAACATTGTTCAAGGTTTGTTTTTTTTAATGTCTGGCAGTTAGGAAGGATGAGAGCATCATACAGCAGGGTAGGAAGTAAGCAGTGGAGAATATAGTTTTAGTTTCGTTGGTAAGAATTAGTTTTTGGCTTTGTAAAGCATCCCTAGTTTCTGATGATTTTTTTATGCAATTTTGTATATGCAATTTGAGTTTAAGACTATCATCCACTATTATCCTTAATAATTTGCTATGAGAAATGACTTCAGTGTTTTTAATATTTAGAGAGAGAATTTTAAATTTTTTTTCACAAGAGATGGATTTGGGGAGAAAAAGTAATTTGTTTTTGGGGGGGGTTGAACATCAGTTTTGAGTTACAATGTCATGTTTCAGTGGCTGTTAAAGTTTCTCAAGTATTTTTTTTAGATCTACCAGGTTGTCTGATATGTATATGAGTGTGCAGTCATCTGCATATTATATTAGGGAGGACTGTTATGTAGATATGTGAAGCTGGCAGTACACCGGTGCTGATTGAAAGGTATGGAAATTGGTTGAAGTGCCATTTTACTGACTGATACCTATTGGATGGGTAGCTTTTGATCCATAAAAGAATGGGCTGAGAGAGACCTAAATAAGGACATTTGAAGTAGAATGGTGAGGATGCAAGGAGTAGAGGTGGTGAAGGTGGATGAGTTTAAATACTTGGGATCAATAGTTCAGAGTAATGGTGAGTGTGGAAGAGAGGTGAAGGAGAGTACAGGCAGGATGGAGTGGGTGGAGAAGAGTGTCAGGAGTGATTTGTGATAGACGAGTACCAGTAAGAGTGAAAGGGAAGGTCTACAAGAGGGTAGTGAGACCAGCTATGTTATATGGGTTGGAGACAGTGGCTATGACAAAAAGGCAGGATGTGGCAGAGTTAAAGATGTTAAGATTTGCACTGGGTGTGACGAGGGTGGACAGGATTAGGAATAAGTATATTAGAGGTCAGCCCAGGTTGGAAGGTTTGGAGACAAAGCCAGAGAGGCAAGATTACGTTGGTTTGGATGTCTACTGAGGAGGGATGCTGAGTATATTGGGAAAAAGATGCTAAGGATGAAGCTACCAGGTAACAGGAAAAGAGGAAGGCCTAAGATAAGGTTTATGGATGTGGTGAGAGAGGACATGCAGGTGGTTGGTGTGACAGAGCAAGATGCAGAGGACAGGAAGAAATGGAAACAGATGATCCACTGTGGCAACCCCTAATGGGAACAGCCAAAAGATGATGATGATGAAGTAGAAGTTTGCTGTTAGAATCTGTGTCAAAGGCTTAAGACAAGTTTAGAAATAAGGAGGAAACTAGTTTGTTGTTATCGCTAACTTTATTGACAGTATTTACAAAGGTTAGAAGTGCACTGTTAGTACTATGGAAGGGACAGAAGCTGTGTTGTATAGAGGATAGGAGTTCTTCCTGAAAGAGATAGTTTAACAATTGTTTTTCAATTCATTTGTCAAGTATTTTGGAGAGGCGGGAGATAAGATTGCTACAGGTTTAAAGTTAATAATATCTGTTGAACTTTCGCCTTTTCAGAGATTACAAATCTATCAGACCATAACATTTTCAAAACATTTTGAAATGTATCCCATTTTTGTCCTCACATGTGAAAAAAACATAACACCATTTAGCTTTCATAGATTTTTTACATCTCCAGCAAACAGTCGCATTTGTTTTATAGAGTTTATACACCCTATATGGAAAAATAAAAGCTCTGTGTAACTACTTCCCAGTAAACATTCATCAGAAGTCACAGGAAGAAATAGATCCCATTGAATGCAAAGTTAAATCCTTAGGATTATCATTATCAACTTCCTAACGGTTGTATTGAGTAATAAAATTCCAAAATGCATAATTGATTTCAAGTTCTATGTCCAATATTAGCTTATTTAGTTTAGAAGGATATGGTTTTAAGTCTCCTTCTTCATTAATGATTACTGAAAAATATTCCAAAAATTATAATAATTTATATTTACTACTTCAGGCATTACGTTTATTGCTGTTTCTAACCTTGTGAAAAATTTCTGCATCATTGAACAACTTATGTGCACTAAATTATAATTACTTATGATCATGTCTACTGATAGAATATTAGAGCCATTTAAGAAGGTAAATCAAAATATAGGATTATTAAGCTTAAGCCCTAACGCTGGCTAAATTGTTTTATTTTCATAAATTCATTTTGTCAAAGCTATTGGTAAGATGGCAAAAAAAGAAGAAAGAAATGTTTTTATTCATAAATTTTCTAAAAGATTTCAGTGTTAAGTTAATAAAATTTGAACTGGTTAACTTGTCAAAAGATCCACCAAGGTATTTTTTATGACCCAAAATATCTTATCAGTTAAGCTGTCTAAAGAAGAGGAAGTAGGTCTCAATTTAGAATCATTACATATATGTTAATATACTAATTTCCACTGTGATTCATATATATATATATATATATATATATATATATATATATATATATATATATATATATATATATATATATATATATATATATATATATATATATATATATATATATATAAAACATCTATTTCCCTTGTCATAGAACCATTGGATTTTATCAAACTAAAATTTGTCTTTTTGCTGATGATATTATGTTAACCATAGGGGATATAAATAATGATATTACAGAAATATTTAATTCTGTTAAATTATTTGAAGAAATTACTATGGTGAAATTTAATAATATGAAAATTGAAATTTTATTAATTAATCAGAAGTTAATTGATAGTTTAATATATAATTATAGTTTAGATGTAGTTAAAATCAAATTATATGTCTATGAATACACATCTTTGATAATCTGGCTGCTAATATTAAGGAAAATTATATTGCCATAATACAATAAATAAGAACTCCAATCAGTAAACTTAATAATTTACTTTTCTCTCTTGAAGCTAGATTATTATAAATTAAAATGTTATTTTTACCAATGATCTTGTATATTATTCAAGCAATTGCATTGATACCAGAGAGAAAATGGTTAATAAAATAAATAAGATATTACTTGGCTTTTCTATGTAATCTTATTAGACTGCAAACTGTCATCATACTAGACCAAATGAATAGCCATTATGCAGCTGGTCCAGAATTAACTCTAAGATATAGGTAATAGTGTGTGGAGGTGTAGTCCACTCCAACAGCAGTAAGATTGAAGGAGCCAGATGTGGGATGTAAAGAGTTATAAATGCCAAGATATCCTCCTATTGCAGCTTTCATTCTGGCAGGACATAAGATATGGTATATAAAGATTTTTATATAAAGTTACTGTAGCAATTTCTCCTGAACACAACTTTTGCTGAAACTTAAATAACAACCAGTGCAGAAATTTTACCTGAAGGATGCACCTGTAAATGTTGGTAATTAATGCTTAGCATGTGTGATATTAAAATTATTTTATGGTTAAACTGCTTTTTTATGATTTACTTTTGAATGCAGTATATGAACTTATGATGATACAGAAAAGACAAAGATAAATTTTCTGTAAGATATTTGTACTACTTTAAATATATTAAAACTTTTTCCATAACATTGTAGAACCAGGCATCCTTGATGGTGAAAAGCTTGCACTGCAAAAGCTTGAGAAGACTAGCAGTGAACAGTTATATTCTAGAATCAACAGCCTGAGCAGTCAGGTAAGGCAATGGTATATTCTAAGGCCTCATGACAGTTCTTTTCTTCATAGTTATTTAAACAAACATCTTCTAATTTTAGTTTGTTTCCCAAAATATCAGAATTTGTCAGTGTCTTTAAGTTTTTAGTGAAGTTTTAATGAGGGGTTAGAGGAAGTCTGCAGCACTATGTATTTATTTGTATGTCCATCTAGTTATCTGTGTGTGTGTGTGTGTGTGTGTGTGTGTGTGTGTGTGTGTGTGTGTGTGTGTGTGTGTGTGTGTGTGTGTGTGTGTAAGACATAGTGCTCTACAGCAGTGATCAAGAGTCATAAATGTGATATCTTTAGTGTGCATATAAAGAGCTAAGCTGTCTCATAAGTGGTGAAGCCATCTTCTGGGATATTAATAAAAGATAAAGATATACAAAATATTGTACTTTCCTTGTTTGCTTTATTTACAGATTAAAACCGAAATCCTAAAAAGCAGTTTAATTAAAATAATTGTTGTGATTATGTGTCAATTTACACAACAGAATAATGAAAATTATCATTATTATTACTATTATTATTTATTTTTAGAATACACTTGTGTATATGGAGTTATCTAGCAGATGATTCAGGAATCGGAGAATTGCATAACAGCATGCACAGAAAACTATGTACCCTTATCAAGACGAAATTAGAAAAAACAGGGCTCTCTTTCATATTTAACTGTCTTGCAAGATGTAAGAGGTTGGGACCCAAAAGTGCAAGACAATTATAACCAAATTCAGATAGGCAGAGGACCAGCATGGCATAAGACACAAACTTTTATTAAAACAAATAAAAGATGCATAGGTGTAAGTGTTTTCTGCCTGCCTATCTGTATTTGTTGGAATATTTTTATGGAGTTAGGATTGGGCTTTATCTGGTGCAGTGGTTTTGTTTTTGTTACTTAATATTTAAAATGTGTCCTCGGTTTTGGGCCTTTAACCTCCCCCCCGCCACCCCCTATAAATTTTGGCTTTTTCCAGATTTCTTGTGCTCCAAAGTTGAGAGATATAGTTGAGTATCAAGTGGATTTTACAAGGAGCTGAGAGCTTCAGGAGAACAGAAGTTCAGTGCTGCTTATACCAAGTCTGCTTCCATTGTTCATAGCACAACAGGTAGTGTACTTTCATTTAATGCAGACTCCCACAGTATGCAGATGGATTGCCGATACTGTACTGTGTTGTACTTTAAAGGGGGTGGGTGGATGCTGCAGTCTTGAGAATGTCCTCCTTTGGAGGAGATACCTAGTAACTATGAACCTGTTATCAGTTTGCCATCCATTCCCTATTGCAATATTACTAGCTTATCATTTCTTTAATGTGACATAGGCAATGTATTCTTCATGGGCAACAGACATTTTATTTGTAGATGAAACAATAAAATATAAAGTTGTTTGCTATCTGCAACCTCTTCAGTAATTACATATCGCTTTAATGTGGAATTATTTAGATGAATTTTACTTCTGCAGAGATTATGCATATTTACTGATATTGATGGATTGTAATGACAGAGGTTTGAGTAGACTTTTATGATGGAAATGTTCTGAACTGGGCAGTTTTGTCATTATTGGTTCATATATTTTGTTTCATTGCTTACTGGAAAAATCTTCAAAACAAATTTAAAACATGCTCTAACAAGTGTGCTATATTGTACAAGGAATATAATTTAATATAATCAGGAAGGTGAATCAAAGAACACATGTATGTTTCCATGGTCTTAAATATGTGTGCAAGGGGCCTATGATTTAAAAACAGTCTAAAGATAAATTTTATCCACCACTGGCCAGATGCATTTTCTTTGAATGTGGGTTTCAATGCTGTAATGATGAATGTGAGTTTCAAGGGCAGAGAAGTATTAATGCTAAGTCTATTTTCATTGTGAGACTGTATTGCTTTGTTTAGCAGATGTTTATCAGTGTTTGTGCTATAAAAGTTAAAATAAAAGTTTTAAATGAAATTCAAATAACTATTGTAGAACTTAAGTAAAGCATAAAGCAGTATGCACATTACAATGTTTATGGTAAATGGGGAGAAATAGCCAAGTAATGGGACACTGGAATGGCTGCAGGGGGGAGGACTGTGTATGTGGGCCCCATTTGACCATGCTTTTGTGAGGGGGAGGGGAGGGAAACTCAAAGACTGCCATGGACAGCACATTATCTAGCTAAACCACTGATCCATATCTGAGCAGTGTTATAAAAATAGCCAAATTTGCTGTAACCTATAAAATTAGAACTCACTACTGCCTAGCACTCAAATTAGTTAGAACTACCACACCACCTAGTTCTTTCTCAGCTGACTATAATACACACACTTATTTTTAAGCCAAAAAAAAATTGCCCAGCTCTTAACAACTCATTACAACACTATTACCCCAATAGAATTGCCACCGGGGAGAAAAATCACTAATCATAACCAAATCATCTCATACTGTCGGGAACTCTTTTTATTCAAATAGCGTAGCTAAACTATGAAGCCACATCCCACTACCACTGAAATCCATTCTAAATGTAAAATCATGTAAAACACAATCAAGACATCACTTATCAAATCAATGGATCTGCACTTGCATATCTCCAGGATAAATGCTACTATAATCTTCAGATTGCCATATTCACAAACCATTTCTCTTCACTCAGAATCCTGTGCCCCAGAATCAGTCTTCATCAATACCTGAATAGATTCCTAACATCTCCCAACTATATGCATTATTTTGTGACACTGCTCACCTCCACTTCTATACTTTTAATATAAACCTTATGATAGTCCTATTACCTCTTTGAGAAACTCACTAATAGACCTTTTCAAGTGTTCAATGTTCAACACCTACTAAATGTATAAGTACATTTTATTCTGTAATAGTTTCCTTTATTTAATATAAATGTTATCTAATTATGAAATGTTTAGTGTAGTTGTTACTGCATTTTAATTTAATGTCTTTTCATGTATACTACTGAATGTCTGTTTAAAAAATGTGGTAACTTGTTGGAACTCTTCTCCAGGGCCTCCCATGAATAGTGGTTTTTAGTTGGACAAACCCAGTAACAAAAGCAAAAATAATAATAATAATAATCATAATAATTGCCTGTGACATTATATTCATTAGAAAACAAGGAAAACTGAATGGTACTGCTAGATTCAATTCTAAGCATTATTATCAATTTCTTAGCTCTCTTTTCTGACACACGGAGAGCCTGCTAATTCCCCAAAGTGATCTGCTTCAGAGGAATCATGGAACCATTTTTGACTCTCTCTCTCTCTCTCTCTCTCTCTCTCTGGTTCTCTGCTAGACATTAAAGATTTCAAAGAACTTGGACTTTCAGGTTATGGTTACTAACGCTGCCTTTTATTTTGCAGTTAATATAAGCTCATTAAATATTATATATGTCATTATAGTGAGCCTGAAGTGTGGAGAGTATTTCAAATGCCAATTCAGAAAAATAATGACAAGAACAGTTTGTGGTTTCTACAATGGTTGGGTAACCCGTATAAATAAATCCTATACCACTGTAAGGGCATTAGATGTATTCTTTGTTCTAGATTATCTAGGGGCTGTCAACTGAAATAAAAACATTAAAATTAACAGTGACTCAAACCCATTAAGTATTTGTAATGAATCTCAGTCTCAGAGCTAAACTGGAACTGAACGTGTTTTTCTCTATAAATAATTAAACAGTGTCAGGTGCTGATAGAACAATAGAGCACCTGGAGAATCATGTAGCATAACTGCTTTAGGATAGTCTATGTTCAAGAGAATGACAAAGAAAAAAAAAACATCCACTCTCATTTAAAGTCAGATCAGCCATTGCAAGTCTTAAGATTACACCAGTCTCGAGCTGCTCTCCCAGTATGGCGTAAGGAAACCTATGTGCACCATAGTTACATTCTTCCTCTACCATAAAAATGTTGTTTCTTCTTAAGGGTGCTTTGACTGTTCTATTAAATACTAACAGATGTCTGCCCCATATGATCATGAGTACTCCTAAATACTTTTGACCTTGCAACACTAGCGGTATTCCTTAATAAATGCTGTTGAATGAAAGAAATTTTAATTATTCAGCCAAAATCAGACTAGAATTCACAAGCTGAGCAAAAATGTATTTCTCCCTGAATGACACCTCATAACATATCCAAGTAACCCACCTGTTCCCAGATTAAGTTCAGAAGGAATGACCCTCAACTTGGGACAGAAAGCCCAGAAACACAGAAACATAGATAGTGAATGGATGACTGTCCTTTTGAAATACACTCCTATAAATGGGTAAATTAACTTGTTTAATGCCTGAATAATATTTCTACTGCTCCTTTTTCACTGCGTTTACTTTTTCTAACAGCGGGCTACATCCTAAATGAAGATGCTGCTCTCCATGCGTGTGAAGTGAAAGCAGTGCAGACATTTTACTTTAAATGACGTTGTGATAGCATCGGCTCTCCAGCAGCAAACTAACTTGTAAAAGATTTTGTTTTAGCTAACTATAGATCAAACAGCTACTTAATAAGCAAATTAAAAATTATTCATCAGCTTCAGTTATCTATCTTATTCTCTTCCTCCCAAAGTGACAGTAAACTGACATACACACTTGAAACTAAAGCCTGAATGGCAAATTAATTAAAATACTGAAATTTCAGAAATGCCAGTAGAGAAATGCCATTACTGATGATTGCGCCCCTGTACACCTCGCATCTGGGAGGCAGCCTCCTTCACCCCCACCCTAGCTACCCTTCTGAATACGGTCTTAAAACAGACACTGAATTGCTTACCCACTGCAACAGAAATAAGTGATAATGGAAAAGTATACTTATAATTAACTACAGTGTAATAGGAGCAGCGTCCCTAACCAGAAATACTTTGTAGTGTTTCTCTTATTGTTTTGATGGGCAGTAAAATATTACCTGTATAGTGCATAATTCTGAAGCAATTATGCTCTACATAAAGGTGTTAAGAGGGGCAGTAATTCAACTTTTTGCAGTGCTGATGCCACAGCACCTGTACATTACTTCCTGGTCTGATCTAGGCTAAGAACCTGGATTTGATGCAATGTCCCCTCTTATAGAGACTATGTTGTTGGGGACAGAGAGAAAGAGATGAAGCAATGAACTGCAGCAAACTAAGGCAGAGTAAACAAGGGAGTCCAGTCCAGTTACTCGGTATGTGTTTAAATATATCACCACTGAATCTCCTCAGGTTTCTAGGAATAAAAGATCAAGCAACAAATATGAGTGGGTGGTCACTGATGTTGCCCACCATAATGCTAGCAGCTGCACTATTGTCAGGTGCAGATACACATGTTCAGCTAGGTATGCTTTCTGTGACACAGGTGTAGTCTGTTCCAGTAAGCAGTGTAATTAGCAGTGCCAGTCTTAGCAGTGCTGAAGTGGAGTTTGAAAATGGGTCTGATGAGAGCTTGCTGTTAATGATGAAATATGCAAAGTCCCATGTTTATTTTAATATTAGATGTACACCACTATACTGCTTCAACAATATCATCAAAGGAACTTTGCAAAAAATAAAGGCAAACTAGAATAGTTATTCTTGATTTACTTACACGTACTGATAGAAGGATAAATTATGTGTGCTCCCAGTACAGAGCTGGACTATTGGACAGGAAGTGTATAGGGTCTTTTGTAAACATCTGCCATGTTATCTGCCTTATTGTGTTTCTTTTCCTGTATAAATATCTTGAACATTTGGGGTAAAATACATTGTCAAAGATGTCAGAGCTTAGCTAAGTCACCATATCAGGCTTATAGTGAGAAGTCCACTCTTATAACAATGCCAGCTTTTTACAAGTACTGTGGTCATGATAGTTTTATGCCATGGGTTATATTCCAACAGTCATTCAGCGAATATGAGAATTATTGTTATTTATTTATTTAGTTATTGGCATTTGTTTACCATGAAAGTCTGACTGGGTCTAGAGTACCCATTTTCAGCAGAGGCCCAGGGAGAAAAGATCCAAATACATGAAAAATACAATCAAAATACAATTAAGCTCCACATGCATTAAAATACAAATAAAAATGGCATTATCAAGGTTCCCATAATATAATAGTTTGTGGTTTGTAATAGTTGTTATGACTAATGGCATAATTTCAGACAAGAGTGAACAAGTATTAATTAAGCAACAAAAAATTTAGAGAAATAGGTGAAAGTATACTAGAGATAGATATGTATACTACAAAATAGAAGTCAGTAGGCTGTAAAAATGTTGTGTCTTTTGGCTTTTCCCGGTTAGGGGTCTCCACAGCGGAACTCTGGTCCACTAATGATTGGCAGTTGAATTTTACGTGCTGAGTTGCCAGCCCTGATGCACAACCTTCAACGAAGGTACGCCCATTCACTAATATCTCCACGCAGAAGACGCTCTAGATGAGAATCGAACCAGACAGCGTCTTACTGTGAGGCGACAACGCTACCACAGCACCACCACCGCAGATATAGTAGGCTGTAAAAATATAAGACGGTAATTGAAAGAGAGATGGTATGCCAAAGAGATAGAGATAATGAGTGCTAAGATACATTAGAAGAAGTAAAAGAGAGAAGGGTTTGTAGAAGTTCAAAAACAGGGTAGAAATAAGAAAAAAGGAAAATGAGGTGAAATATACAAATAAGAACTAAAGAATAACCAGGAGTAACTGAAGGTGAAAAAGGTAAAAGGATGTAACTATGGTGGGCTTGGTTAAGGTATTTTGAGGGAGTGGGAGATGAGTGTATTAGTATTATTATTATTGTTATTATTATTATTGTTATTACTATTATTATTATTATTATTGTTGTTATTTATTTTTTAAGAATTTTTACTATGGATGCATATATGGATTTATTTTTATTCTTTCTTAGAGATCTAAAGATCTAACTGTAGTGTGGTATTATATGCCTACAGGGTATGCAAGAAATGTGACATGGGCTTATGGTCACTATTTATTTATTTATTTTATTTTATTTTTATATTTGCTAATGGGGCAAGGACACTAGCCCAAGGACCCTTTTCAGACATGACCCGGGCCATAGGCAGTGAAGGATAACATTTACATAATATGAAAATGACTTAGTATATATCATTTACACAGGTATAGCACCGCAAGGCAACAGGTATTAAAATAACTGCAGTAGTTTAGTAGAAAGATTGTGGTGCATAAGAGAAGTAGATGCTAGGCTGTAATTGATTACAAGTTATGTTGTTTATATCATAAAAAGTGCAAAACAGTATTGTAATATTATCCAGATCCTGTATCATTAACAGTTTATAAACACATAAAAGTTGTTAAGTTAATACAAGTGAAATAGTACTGAGTATAACAGTTGAAGAAACGTGCTGATGGCACCAAGACAGGATCAGTAATGTAAGCTAGCCAAATACAGGATAGTGGTAATAGGATAAAATGTGTAATTTTATATTTAATAGTCATCGTCTGTGTATTTGTACCAGCATGACTGATAAGTGCATGTTGCCAACTGGCTCACTGATAGAACTCACACTGTGAAAGTAGTGGACTCTAAATCTGACTACCGACCAGTTACAAGTGGAGCTCCACAGGGATCAGTCCTGAGTCCTCTCCTGTTTGGCATCTACTTCTCAGAAGTCCAAGCCAATACAAAGGGGCTATGGTTGACCAAGTTCACAGATGACTGCAAACTGGGAGCCATTATCAATTCACCAAAGGATGTAGACATCCTACAACAAGGCCTCACTGAGACCAATGACTGGTGCAAAAATAATGGCCTTAAGTTCAATGCCAAAAAGTGCTTTATCATTCCCTTTCGAAAAAATTTGGTGCCCGTGAACTACCACATAGACGGTAGTCTACTAAACACCGAAGGAATGATAAAAGACCTGGGGATACAGGTTGACAGCAACCTCTCCTTTGATAACCACATTGCCACTGTGGTCAAAAAGTCCTTCTATGTGGCACATCTTATCACAAAAGGTTTCTCATCCAGGATGAAGGAGGTCATAATCCCTCTTTACTCGTCCCTCATTAGACCTATTATTGAATATAATGCCCCATTTGGTATGTACCTCCCTAGACACCTACAACAACTGGAAAGGCCACAGAAATACCTAACTAAGAGGATCTTAGGCCTTAGACATATGCCCTACACTAACAGATTAAAAAAACTCCAACTATACTCTGTCTCATATCGCCTACTTAGAGGCCATCTCTGCTTGACATACAAAGCCATGTCTGACCCAGAGCTGTTAGATATGCTACAGCTAAAGAAATCCCAATCCCTCCGCACCATTCACTCAAGGGACCTAAACCTCATTACCACCATAAACAGAACATGCTGGAGGGACAGGTTCCTAACCCAACGACTTCCTATGCTCTGGAACAAACTCCCCTTTCACGTCAAGCAGAGCATCTCACTGGCCCTATTCAAGAGAAATCTCGACGAGTAGATGGGCAATAGGAAATTCACCCTGGGAATCATTTCAATGGCAATACTTGACAAGAGCATGGGAAACTAACTTTGAGTGGCAGTTCTCCTTGCGGATCACCTCAGTGGCCTTGTTTTACATGGGCACTGGGCACTAACTCCAGGTGGCATGATGCCAGGGAATTTTTTTAGGCTAAGCTTATATAGGCTCCAGGGCCATTAGCCTAGTACACACCTATGAACCTATGAAACTATGGAGGCAGATTTAGCAGAAGAAGTCCCTTTGGGAAAGATCCCTGTGAAGTTAATTTAACCCTAAAGTATGTGGCTCAAAAGTGAGCTGGTCTTGACCTCATAAGATCCTGCCAGCCTCAACAGGAGACAAGATCCACAGTTAACTATTGATACAGAAATGGTACTGATGCCTGCATTGCACATCTAAAAAACAGAACAGGACAGTCCCAAACACAGATCTTATGTTACTTCAGAAAACTGAAACAGTGGCTTCAGTCATTGGGGGGAAACTTAGCTAAACTGCTCTTCATTTAGAATTGATAAACCTTACAAGATCAAAATATCTACTGGTATTTCTAAGTTCAGACTAAATTCATGAATGAGGTTTATCCTGCCTGAAGGACATAAGCAGTAGCAGAGAAGAGACCAGCAGATGACTATAACAAGGGGAAAGAGAAAATATGTACAGCCTGAAAGGAATGAGGTACTGCTTGAGCAGTTTCCAGAGACAGGAAAAAAGTACAAAGATGTATCTAACTTGCGGAAGGCGGATGTCCACATGTACACTTACTAGTTTTATGCCAGTAGACACATGCATAGCTCTCAACTGTCCCTGTTTTAGTAGAATGTCCCTGAATTTGATTATTTTTGCTGTTTCTCTTGTAAAATGTTTGATTTTCTAGTAAGTCACTGAAGACTATAGTCAGTCACTAATGCCAGATATCGGTGTTTCCTACTTCTTATTGCTCAAAAATGCATGTTGATGCAAAACTGTTATAGTAACCTAGTGAATTAGAGTAATATTTAAAAATGTCCAGCATTATTTTTTTGGGTTTCTCCCTGATTTTTGAGCAAAGAAATCTAAATAGCTGTACTTTGTTCAAGATCCCCACTATTCCTAAATGCAGTGATTTTATTTATTTATTTTTTACATTTGTTACCCAGGAAAGTCCACTGGACGCTTGTCCTTTTTCAGTGGTGGCCCGGGGAGAAAAGCTCTACAAAATAACAATAAAGTACAAAGTTGGTATAGTAATACATAATAATAGTGTCAAGAAGGAAAACAGTATATACAATAATTGTGAGTATTCACAGAAAGCATCCATCATTTGCAAGTAGATACAAATGAGCAATAATGGTATATACAGATATATATATATGTTTAAAAAGACAAGTATTGGTATGTAAGAGTCCAGCTTTTACCCTTTATACAAAGACATGAGCTATTAACCCTCATAGAGGGAGAGTGAAATTGAAAGCAAGACTATACTGGAACAGTACAAGAGCAAAGCCAAGTACCTGTAAAGCGTATCCTGGACCAGTACAAGAGCAAAGCCAAGTACTAAAGCGTGTTCTTAGTGACTTTTTAAACAAAGATATTGATGGTATGGAAGTTATGTGTGGTGGTAAAGAGTTGCATATTTTGGACACAAAATTAGAAAAGAGAGATTCACCTGCTGTGTTGTTGGGTTTAGTAACTTCTAGAAGGAATTTATTGTTAGAGCAGAGAGTGCATTCCATTTGACTTATTAGTATTTAATAGTCCTTCTTTATATTTATGTGTTTTATTATGATTTTCAAACAGCCTTTTCATCCTTAGGAAGGGAATTTCCTCTGCTCCCTGAATGCTGTTTGCAATTTCCCAGTGAGCACACCTAACTAACCCTGCTTAACTGAATCTCCCACCCCTTTGCAGTTTCCACTTGGCAAGAACTACAAGCATTCATCTCACCTGCAGGGAAACAATTGGTGTCATTCATCTCCTGCTGTACCAGGCAAGTTTCTGTAGTGAAACACTTTAGTGCTTATGTGACTAGTGGCACACTCACTAACTCTATCAAATAGTGTTGGACTCCCCTACCCTTTCCCCTAAATGTTCTCCCTCCATTCTTCTCTCTTTTTAGCAACTGCTAATATGAAGAGCTGCAAACTATACATAACTAATAAAGCAGCATGTGTTAGGTTGCTATTACATGCGTATTTCCTACCTCTAGGAACTGCCTACAAGGGAATTCCCCAAAACCTAGAATGTTTGGCTTTGTGTAGTGTTGCCTTATGGGCTTGGAAGCAGGGCTACTATGATTTTCAGAGTTATATGTTGTTTGAGGTACTGTCTTTTTTGAGTGTGAGTGGGACCACTGAGAGATGCTCTTAGAGGTCATGGAGGTTTGGGTAGATTATGAGTAACTATCTCCGCATATGTGGGTTTCATTGCTAGTGAGTGTTTTGGGTGTAATGCTGACAATCTGACTGCATTTTATGTGTGTATATGTGAGAGCTTTGCCTCCAGTGACACTGTATACCTACATCTCTAACTCACTGTGTTTGTCTGTTCTAAATTTAAATAGTTGTTATTGAACATGAGGCAGTTACTACACTGCCTCAGGATGTCCATATCTGACAGGGAAGCAGCTATCCATTATACCAGATCGTTTGTAGTTGGGAAGGAGTAGGAGTTAGGCTAAGTTTTATGCCATTCCCAAGGTACACAAGGACTTAACAAATCCCCCTGGGAGACCCATAGTATCAGGTGTGGGGGGATATCTCCAGAATATTGGTATTTTTCTGGATGCACAGTTGAAAGAGCATTTGAAGCAAGTCCCTTCACTCATTAGAAATGGTAAAGAGCTCACAGACATTTTGGGAGGTACTGAATGGCAGGAGGATTTTTTCTGGGCAACTATTGATGGTACATCCTTGTAAACCAATATTTCTCATCAGTGGGGTCTGGAAGCAGTAGCCAGACTACTGGGGGAAGGTCCCAGAACAAGTTACATTTTACAGCTGTTGGAGTTTGCACTGACACAAAATGTATTTAGTTTTGAGGACATTTTTTTTTCTACAGAGAACAGGAACTGCTATGGGGGCATCCTTTGCCCCATCGTATGCCATAATGTTTATGGTTTTTATGAAAACAGCTGTGTTTATAGCAATACATATTTTTTGGAAAATGTTATAGTTTTCAAACACTATATTGATGATTTGTTTTTTATATGTAGAGGGGACATTAGTCTTTTTGAACAGTTCATGTTGGAACTAAATCAGAATCAGTATGGCATCACAGTATCCTATCAAACTCACAGGCATAAGATACAGTTTCTAGATTTGGAGTTTTTTGTGGATAAAGACAAGCTAGTGTCTTTTAAGCCATTTTATAAGGAAACAGCGGCTAATAACATTTTGAGTGCAGACAGCGTGATGCATGCAGAACATTTAACTGATTCTCTCCCTTATCGAGAATTCAAGCGCACTAGTGACAATGTTCAAGACAGAACCTCATCGGATGGGGAATTTAACATTGTTAGATGCAAGTTGGTGAAGAGAGGGTATTCTAGCCAGCTGTAAATAGGGCTGAGGAAAAACTGAGAAAGCATCCATCATTTGCAAGTAGATACAAGTAAGCAATAATGATATATACAGATATATATAAGTTAGCTTAAAAAGACAAGTATTGGTATGTAAGAGTCCAGATTTTACCCTTTATACAAAGACATGAGCTATTAACCCTCATAGAGGGATAGTGAAATTGAAAGCAAGACTATCCTGGACCAGTACAAGAGCAAAGCCAAGTACCTGTAAAGTGTATCCTGGACCAGTACAAGAGCAAAGCCAAGTACTAAAGCGTGTTCTTAGTGACTTTTTAAACAAAGATATTGATGGTATGGAAGTTATGTGTGGTGGTAAAGAGTTCCATATTTTGGACACAAAATTAGAAAAGAGAGATTCACCTGCTTAGTTGTTGGGTTTAGTAACTTCTAGAAGGAATTTATTGTTAGAACAGAGAGTCCTTTTACTAGTGTAAGGTTGAAGTAGGTTTTGCAGTGAATGGGTTTTCTGAGGATGATGCAGGATTTTATGAGCTAACACAAGTTGATTGTGCTTCAACAGATGGGGAAATTCTAGCCAGTTAAGTTGCTTTAAAGCTGTGCAGTGGTGTGTTTTATAAGGGGAGTCAGAGGCAAGCCTGGCAATTTTATTGTAGCAGGATTTTTGTTGTTGTGTCTTTCGGCTTATCCCAGTCAGGGGTCGCCACAGCGGAACTCCGGTCCGCTAATGTTTTGGTAGTGGATTTTTACGTGCCAAATTACCAGCCCTGACACACAACCTTCAACAAAGGCATGCCCATTCACACATGCCTCCACACAGAAGACACTCTAGCTGAGAATCGAACGCGACAACATCTTGCTGTGAGGTGACAACGCTACAGCAGCACCACTACCGCGTAGCAGAATTCTAATTTTGCTAAATCAGTCTTTTTGAGATTGGTAAGGATAGAGGAGGCATATAGTATGGTGGAGATGAAATGGGTACATGATATCATGGCTTTTGCTTGTTTTGTGTGGAAACTGTCTATTCCTAAAGAGGGTACCCTGTTTCTTATGTACTTTCTTAATATTGTGGCCTATGTGAGTGTCAAATCTCAAATTATTGTCAATCTCAACACCAAGAAGTTTTGTGTGTGCTATGGGAGAAATGATAGTTTTGTTACTGGACATGATATTAAAGGAGGGGTCTAAGGAGGTGGATCTAGTAGGTTTGAAGAGAAGTAGTTTTGTTTTACTAGGATTCAAAATAAGTCGGATGTTGGACAGAAATGATTCAACTGATAGGAAGGAAAGGTGAGTTAGTGATTGGAGTTTGTTTAAAGAAGATGCTGCACAAATTAGTGTGGAGTCATCTGCATATTGCATGACAGATGCATGAGGAGTGGAAGTGTAGAGGTTGTTAGTATAGAGAGACAAGAATAAAGGGTCTAAAACTGTGGAACTCCAAGTGTGACGGGAAGCAGTGCTGAGAGTTCATGTTGCCACAATACTGCTTGTTGGCAGCCGGCTAGATAACTTTGGAACCAAGCTAAGGAAGCTGCACTAAGACCTATATCAGAAAGAGTTTTAATAAGTGTACTATGTCTAACCATGTCAAAAGCTTTTGACAAGTCAAGGAAGACAGCCGATACAAATTTGCTGCAGTTTCTGACGTTGTTTACTATATTGGTGGAGGACATAAGAGCTGTGGTGGGACTGTGAAAGGGACGTAAGCCATGCTGAGTGACAGATAGGAGTTTGTGGGTATGCAAATAATCCATAATTTGGGTATGTATACATCTCTCCAGGATTTTGGCTATAGGGGATAGGATAGCTATTGGATGGTAGTTTGTCAGTTCTGTAGAATTCCCTCCTTTATGAAGAGGGATGACGTGATATTTTCTATATTTCAGGGTCAAAGGCTTCAGTTAGAGATCTGTTAATGATAATGGATATTGGAAAGGTAATGGCATTGGCTGCTATTTGTAAGACTTCTGCTGGTAATTTGTCAGAAGCTAATGTTGTGGGCCTGAGTTTTTAAGGTATTTTCTATCTTATCAGTGGTGACAGGTTGGAAGTGGAATGAGATGTTGTTACTATGTGATTTACAGGTTTCTATAGAGGGGAGGTTATTAGAAATGTTTTGTTGATTGAATAGAGTAGGAATGGTGCTAGTAAATAATTTTTTAAATTGTGTGGCTATGGTGTTAGATGTATTATCTGTATTAGGGGTGGGAGTACTACTTTTACCTGGCAAGAGAATTTTGTTTATCGCTGCCCAGAACTTTTGAGGATTGTTCTTATGCCTTATTTGTAGATTATGATAGTAGTTTGTTTTGTCACATTTTACTAGTTTTTTAGCTTTATTCCTGAGCTCCTGATAGGTTTGTTTAGTGGCTTGGGAGTGAACTTCACAGTGTAGTAGAGTTACTTCATTCATTTCTGAACAAAGACTTTTTCTTCTTCAAGATCACAGGGAGCTGTAGCCTGTTGTGGATCAAAAAGGAGGTAAAGCAGAAAAACTGATGTTGAGTGACAAGCAAATGATCGAAGGATACAGACACACACATATGCACTCACACTAACAACATATACCTGCAGATAATTTGAAGGTGTAGGAGAAAACCACAGTAGCCAGCAAACACCTTTGTAAATGAAAGGATGATATGCAGACTCCAAAAAGAAGGCACCACACCCAAGAACTGAACCACACATCCAAGAGCTATGAAACAGAAACATTACTTACTGTACCAGTGGTCAAGGTTTGCATTTAAATAGTACCTTGCAGTTACTGAAGGTTTAAGTATATGTAAGAAGCTGCTTGGAACATAAAGGAAAAAGGCCTTCTAAGACAAAAATTATTGAAGAAAAGTCCCGTTATTTGAAAATATAACCGATAAATGTTGTATAACTGTTCTCTGCAAAGCAGGAAATGCTTTAAAAAGAATAGAAAAAGGGCATTGAACATTGCCATTAAATAAATAATTATTAGTCCTGTTCTAATCCTTCAAGTAGAGAGCTTTAATTTTTCAAAGTACAAAAGAAGCATAGTCTGTATTTTAAAATACACCAGCAATCTGCCTGCAGTCATTCAGCTGAGTACTCACATCACTTAGCAGGTAAACAAAATATAACTTCTGCAAATGAAACAGCAGCCAGATAAACACTTGAGGCTCTGGTGGCAGCACACCTAAATCATATGCAGTTGATCCGCCTTATTGTCTTATGTGGAGGTGTTCCATGGGATAGTTAAACAATACTGATTAATGGAGGGCAGCCTTATGAAGAAGTTATAAAAGTAAAAGCAAGTTTATGTTGCTGCTTCAAAAAATGCAGCTGGCAAATATAGTACTGGGCTACAGAAATGTTATGCGGCTGGTTCTGACATACTGAAAAGGGTCATTTCAGCAAGGAAAGATAAAACCCATTCAAACTGATGTTAGCAATGTTGATCTCATAAGAATAGAACTTGATTTTGCATGAAAGGCAATGGCCGATTAAGTGTGTGGTATGTATGTATTTATTTACTTGAATGTGTTAACTGGGGTAGAGCACCAATCACAAATTAAAAAAAATTCAGTCTCAGCAAAGATACAAAAGAAGAAATGTTTTAGCATTTGTCAAATACAACAGAAATATAGAGTCAAAACAAAGTAAAAATTGTACTTTTCTTTATACACTATTTACAAAAACATGGAGTAAATAATGTAACCTAACGAAAGTGAATGAAAGAATTTCATAAACGATCAGACTGGGCTTTGGTCAGTTTTCAAGTCATGGGCCCCTACCCTCCCCACACTCGTTTTTTTTTGGCTCAATCATAAATGCAACTGTTCTTTTGAATTCATCTTCCTAATTTTTTCAAACAGACACTTACCTACCCGGTTGCTTTTAATAATATTTATTTTCAATAATGCAAAGTTTTATGCTTCTTTTAAATTTGAGCAATCTTGAACATTTTTCAAGAACAACAAGAAACAAAATCTACTAAACAATAGTTATAAAATTGCCCATTTTACAATATTTCAACCACAAAAGACCACTGAAATGGCTATCATTATAACCCACCACTATCCACACCTATCAGTTGCAACCATTTCACTGTGTACACCTTAAATATCCAAATGTGATAAAACAATGGTCACAATAAAGTCTCCCAAATTGCTTTCCGCAAATGCACACTAGTCCTGCAAAGCCAGACTAATGACAGTTTAGCTTAAACATGACAGCATGGTTTGTCATTCTCACCCACAGACAGCTCCTGTACTCTTCAGTTATAGAATTAGGCATCTGAGGTATATATTGTTGACTATTATATACCTCAGATGCCTAATTCTTTGAAAAATTGTTATAATTATGAACCTAATAATGTAGTTCGTTTGTTTCACACAGCCATGTGATAGTCTGAGTATTCCAACTTGACACAAATGCACACTAGTCCTGTAAATCCACATTGTTCAAACTGAGCAAACAACAGGCTAAGTTACTTTCATCCACAGACAGCCCCCACCTCCACCCAGCAGATACAGCCACTTTGCTGAGTAAATCTCATCTGTGATAAGAAGTAATACCACGCAACCTCTTAACACAAGAATCAAGGGCCTAGCATAATCCCATCACATTTGAGTCAGTGTGAGACATTTAGTGTATCTGAAATAGGATGACCAGGGAGAAGGATCCATTCTTTGAACCTAAATGGCTGTCACTATGTATTAAAAATCAATCCTTCAACTTTCTCTTTCAAGTTTCATGAACAGGATTTAGCTGCCCTATTTTATGGTGGAATAAGGTTTTAGCTTGCTGAGTGGAACTTAAGCAAGCAACTCTACATCCAAAGAACAATACAGCCAAATCTATACTTGCGACACTGTCACCACTGAATATCCCTGAAATGCAAGTGTTTATTCTCAACATCTGTTTCCTTTACGATGCATTGTCAGTAAACATTGCAAACTACAATTTCAGCATCACAGACCAACACTAGTAATCAAGTTAATTTTCTGTACCAAAAACACCCACTAATAGTCATCATTTTTAATAGAGTAATATAGAAACTTATCATATTCTGTAGCTGTCTTGTTGTGATTATTACTTGTCAGCTCAAAAAATAGGTATCTTCTAAAATCTGATACATATCCAAATTGAAATACAACTTTCAACAAATTTCCCGAACTACTCACTTGATTGGCTTGGAATATGTCTCTATTGTGACGCTTGTGTGACAGATCTTGTTCTGTGATGTTTGAGTTTTAGTTTTAGGTTCAGAGGAGTGTGGTTAAGAGTTTGTGTATAAGTGCTTAGTTAAGCATATTAACGGAAACTGTTTGAATGCCACTTTTTTTCATCATATAAGTGAACTGGCCTGGCTCTGTTTCACATACACATGCAGCTGCTGGCTAGCCACAGCAAAGTATTCTCATCACCCAACCTAGCTATCTACTGAATGCCCATATCTGGGGCCATTTCATAGGTTCATAGGTAGGTACTAGGCTATTGACCCTAGGGCCTATATAAGCCTAGCCAAAAAGGTACCCTGGTTTTCAACACCCAAGAAAATAATTTTCCTGTGCTCCTGTCAAGCAGAGCCACAGAAGTGATCCCCGGGGTGAATTTCCTATCTCCCATCCAATCATCAAGATTCTTCTTGAAGAGTGCTAATGAGGAGCTTTGTTTGATATAGATAGGTAGTTTGTTCCAAAGTATGGGAAGTCTCTGGGACAGGAATCTATCCGTCCAGCATGTTCTGTTTATTGTAGTGACAAGGTTTAGGTCCCTAGAGCATGTAGCTCGGAGGAATTGGGATTTCTTTAAGTGGAGCATGTCCAACAGCTCTGGGTTTGACATAGCTTTGTATGTTAGCAGAGATCGCCTCTGAGTATCCGACAGAGTAAAACTGGAGTTTTTTGAGACGGTCTGCATAGGGCATCTGTTTGAGGCCAGTAATCCTCTTTGTGAGGTATTTCTGCTGTCTTTCTAGTTGTTGTAGATGTCTTGTGAGGTACATACCAGAAGCGGCGTTGTACTCTATAATGGGTCTAATGAGTGACGAGTAGAGGGGAACAATGACCTCATTTTTTCCTGGATGAAAAACTACTGTGGTGATGTGATTAGCAAAGGAGAGACTACTGTCAACCTCTGTCCCAAGGTCTCTTATCACACTTTCGGTGTTAAGTAGACTACCACCTATGTGGTAGTTCATGGGTATAGAGTTTTTACCAAAAGGGATGACAATGCACTTTTTGGCACTGAGCTTGAGGCCATGGCTTTGACACCAGGCATCTGTCTCAGTGAGGCCCTTTTGTAGGATGTCTACATCATTAGGATTTTCGATTATGGCTCCTAGTTTGCAGTCATCTGCGAACTTCATTAGCCAAAGACATTCTGTGTTAGCCTGTTCTTCTGAGAAGTAGACACCAAATAGGAGAGGACCCAGGACTGAACCCTGTGGTACTCCACTTGTCACTGGTCTGAAGTCAGATTTGGAGTCTGCTACTTTCACAGTGTAGGTTCTGTCAGCAAGCCAGCTGGCAAAACATCTTGTGACATAGGGATTTATACCTAGTTTAGTGAGTTTATCTATAATTCTAGAGTGGGGGATGGTGTCAAAAGTCTTGGCAAGATCTAGATTGGCTGTGTGAACCACCTTACCCTCATCTACGGCTTTGGTGACCGCTTCTAAGAAGTCTATCAGGTTTAGGAGACATGATCAGCCTTTTACAAACCCAAACTGGGTGGGGTCAAGAGTTTGGAGATTACCAGTGTCATTGTTTATAAGTTCCATGATGATACATTCCATAGCCTTGCAGACCAGGCTCATCAGGCTAATTGGGCGGTAGTTCCTGGGGTCCGTGGTGGCTCCCCCTTTGTGGATTGGGATAACCGTTACTGTGTACCATTCAGTAGGCACAAAGCATGAGGTGAGGCTATGACTGAACATGGTAATTAGGTAGGGTGCCAGTTCATTCTGTAGTTTGTGTAGAACGCTGCCTGGGATTTTGTCAGAACCCATGGATGCTGTGTTCTTGGCTTTGGAGAGTGTGGTTTTTACCTGTGCAGCCATGATTATAGGAACTTTTCATTCTTCCATTATAGAGATGGGCCCTTTATGGGGTGAGAGGGGGGGTAAAGTTAGCACTGAACCTATCTGCCAGGATGTTGGCATTATCAGTTGATTCTATATATTTAGTGACATTGTGCTGTAACTCAGAGCAGATCTGAGTGTTGCCATTGAGATTCTTGACATAGCTATAGAATGCTTTGTGGCTGTCTTTAGAATCAGTGGCGATTTTGTTTTGCTAACTAGCTTTGGAGGATTTTATGAGGGATCTCAGTTTTTTACTGAGGCTGACCAGGGAGTTCCTGCAATCATGGGATTTTACTCTTTTTTGCAATGGTTTCTTTCTTCTGTTGTAGAGTTTGTTTATGGCAGGGGACCACCAGATTGGCTTCCTTTTTTTTGGAGGATAGCATCTTGGTTCTGTTAGGGATTGCACCATCCATTCACTCGTGTAAGTGCTTATAAAGTGCATTTGTGTAGGATTCAGCAGTCGTACCTCTTTTGTCCATCTGCATGGGTGTCGTGAAGTTTGCCACTTCTGTCTTAAGAAGCGTGAAGTTGGCTTTGGAGAAATTTTTTACGGTGGTTTGTTTATGTACTTTTAAGTAAAGACACATTTCTTTACTAAAATAAATAAATCAACCCTAGATGAACAGCATTACTGGTCCATTATGCTCATGTGCCATTGATAGACATCACAGATATACAGAGATAAGTATTCTATATATACCTTTTTTAATTAAAACTAAATATAAATATTTTTTTTCATTAGCAACTGTTATGTTCAGCACATCTTCTACTTCTTTCGGCTGCTCCTGTCAGGGGTCGCCACAGCAGATCAACTGTTTCCATTGTTATGTTCACTACATAAGCTAACTAAAATGAGCTTGCAGTGCTGAACATGATAAAATGTTTTATTTCATTGTAGATACTGAGTGGCTAGCCAAGTCCCCATTCACCCCAAGAATCAGTAGGCCAGGGGATATTTAATTCATCCCTATTGTAATCCACCATGAATGGCATGTAATGCAATTAACCTCACTATTTCTTCTGCATTGCACATGTTTTACAGAAAAGAAATGTGGCAAGTCATCCATAGAGCGGTGTTATTGCCAACTAATATATTTTTATTTATTTATTTTATTTTACATTTGTTGACTGAGCTAGTCTAGCTGGATATATGTCCATTTTCAGTAGAGGCCCGGGGAGAAAAGCTCCACACAATTCAAACAAAGTTCACATCTACAGAAAATACATATTTAGAATGCATATACATTTTCTTGAACAGAGAAGGCTGCAAATTTACAAGTACATAACGAAGGTTACACATATTTGAATAGACTTAGTATGGTTAATAAGAAGTTACATTTAAGTGTTACTAAAGAGTACTAGTTAATAAGAAGTTACATTTAAGTGTTACTAAAGAGTACTAGTTAATAAGAAGTTACATTTAAGTGTTACTAAAGAGTACTAGTTAATAAGAAGTTACATTTAAATGTTACTAAAGAGTACTAGTTGAGAGAAGAGAAGAAAGCAATAGTGTCGATGTAGGTAATAAAGGAAGATAAGGAAAAATGAAATGGAGACGCAGTTAGGTAATAAATCTATAAGTAATATGAGTAACTTTAAAGAATCCAATACTAGCTAGGACTGTGAAGGAGAGGAAGCATAGTAGTATTTAATATGAAATAGATTTAGAGAATAGATGCAAAAATTAGTTAGAAAGAAGAAGTAGATTCAGAGATGAGAATCTTGATTGATTCAGGTAATAATGGATAAGTTGGTCAGTCCGGTTTAGAACAGGGGCACATCCAGTGTGTTTTCAGGAAGAGCTTAAGCTTATTTTTAAACAGAGGAGTAGTAGAGGGAAGTGTGGTAAGTTCAGAGGGAAGTAGGTTCCAGGCTTTTCCAATAGAAATAGAAAACAGAGAGTCTCCAGCTCTATTATTTGATTTGTTAATGTATACAAGAGATTTTTGTGATGATCTTAGGGACTTAAGGTTCTCATAGGGGTGGATAAGATTAGATAGGATGGGTGTTTTGTCAGGTTTGTACAGTATTTTGTGGACGATGGTCAGTTGATTATATTTCAGATGCTGTTGAAATTCAAGCCATCCAAGGTGCTTTAGATTAATACAGTGATGAGTTCTGTAAGGATTACCTGTGGCAAATCTGGCTATGCTATTATAGGAGTTTTCTAGTTTTTTTAAGGTTATTTTTTGACAGATTGGTAAATATGGGTGAGGCATAAAGAAGGGTGGAGATCAGGTGTGTGTGGGCAATGGTAATTCTAGTTGCAGGAGTGAGGAAGGATTTGATCCTGTAAAGAGAGCCTATTTTTTATTGGTAGTTTTCAGAATGTTGTTGATATGGGCATCAAAGTTTAGGTTATTATCTATGGTGATACCTAGCAGTTTGGTAGTTTGATCTTGGGATATGAGTGTACCATCATGGGATGATACAGAGAAGTCTATTGGTGGAGATTTACTGGTAGGTGTGAAAAGGAGAAGTTTAGTTTTTTTAGGGTTTAATAAGAGGCAGCGTTTTGTAAACCATAGTTCTACAGAGTTAAATGTGTCTTGAGATAGGGAGTGAAGTTCAGATACAGATGAAGCAGTGCATATAAGTGTAGAGTCATCTGCGTATTGGATGCATGTAGCTTGGGGAATTACTTGGTGAAGGTCATTGATGAATATAGAGAACAGGAGAGGGCCCAGTATGGAGCCTTGAGGAACTCCAATATTAACAGGTAGCTGAGTAGAGAGAGTGTTGTTCCAGAGTACAGCTTGATGTCTGTTATTTAAGTAGGAATGGAACCATTTTATAGCTAGTGTGTCAAGAGATAGAAATTTGAGAATGTTTATAAGTATAGTGTGATTTACCATGTCAAAAGCTTTGGACAGGTCTATGAAAAGTGCAGAGGAGAGCATGTTAAGGTTTTGGTTGTTATTGATAGTGTCAATAAAGGAAAGGAGGGCAGTAGTTGTGCTATGGGAAGGTCGGAAGCCATGTTGGGTGTTGGAAAGCAGGTTATTATGGAGAAGATGGTCTAGCAATTGCCTATGGATACATCTTTCCATGATCTTAGATAGAGGAGAAAGTAGGGCTATGGGACGATAATTAGAGAGTTCAGTGGAGTCTCCTCCTTTGTGAAGGGAATAATATGAGAGACTTTCCAGAGTTTAGGGATATATCCTTCAGTGATGGTTCTATTAATGAGGATGGAGATGGGGTAGGCAATTGATTTGGCTGCTATCTGTAGGTATTCTGATGGTAGTTGGTCAGCAGAAGGAGTACATGGTTTCAGTTTTTGGATAAGGGTGAGAATAAATGCTGTGGGGACAGGTTGGAAGAGAAAAGGTGGAGGTGGGTTAGAGTCAGAATTGGATGTTATGTCTTGAGGAGAGAGTTGACAAGCAAGAGCTTGAATTGCTTTGATAAAGAAGGTGTTTAACATGTTTGCAGTTTGTTTAGGATTGTCTTTGTCAGTGCCTTGTGGGTTAGGTGTGATAGATTGACTTGGATGTAATAACTGATTAATACTTGACCAGAATTTTTGGGGTTTATTGTGGTAGGTCTGCTGAAATTGTAAATAGTTTTTTTTATCAGACACTATGGCTTTTTTTGTTTCATTTCTCAGTTGTTTGTAGTTTTGGATGTCAGTATGGTTTTTAGTTAAGCATGATTTATTCCAGTATTCATTTCTGATATGGATTTTTTGTTTGGTTTCCCTAGTAAGCCATGGAGCAGATTTTGTTTTTATCCTAATAGAGCGGGTAGGAGCATGACGGTTGAGTATGTTTAGGAAATTAATATTAAAGTAATCAACAGCTTCGTCAAGGGAAAGGTATTTTAATGGGGACCAATTACATGCTTTAAGTTCACTAAGGAATATATCTAAGTTGAGTTTTTTCTTGGTTCTAATATCCCTATATATGGGTTGAAAGGGTGGATTGGTTTTTAGTCTGATGATGTAGGTTAGTGAGTGGTCGCTTATGTCGTCAGGGAGGGTTCCGGTTTCATAAGTCTGAGGTTGACTATTAATAAGTATCCAATCTAAGGTGCTTTCTTTCTTGCTAAGTTTGTTTATTCTAGTAGGGGAGGTAATAGTTTGGGTGAACCCATGAAGATTAATATGGCTTGTGGGGCAGTTCTTATTGCAAGAATTCCAGTCTATGTTAAAATCGCCTAGGATTATGGTTTCTTGGGGAAGGTTTAGAGATAACCAGCAAAGTATGTTTTCAATGGTAGTGATGTTATTACCTGGAGGAACATAGATACTAATAATATAGATAGATTTAGCTGGGTTGAGCTGAAACTTGGTAATAGCTATTTCAGCATTTGAGTCTTGGGAAGGTTTGTGGTTAAAGATGGTTATTTGAAGATCAGATTTGAACAGAACAGCTACTCCACCACCTTTCTTGGTTACACGGTCAAGGCGTATGATGTTATAACCAGGTGGTAAAATTTCATTGTCTTTTGTTGCTGGTTTTAACCAGGTTTCTGTTAGACATATAATATCAAATGAGTAGAGTTCCAAGAGAGCATGGAGTTGTGTTATTTTATTATTAATGCTCCGTGTGTTAAGGTGAGCTATTAAGAGTGAGTTTGGAGATTTTATGAGTGGGTGAATGGTAGAGGGGTTTGGGTTATTGAGTTGATTGGTACTTGAGGTGTTTGGGCCAGGATTTGGGTGAATGTCTCCGTCTTTTAGGGAGTGTAGTAGTGTTAGATATAGATTATTAGTAAGTTTGCTGAGAAGAAATGGATATCTTCTGGGGTTAGGGGAGTTATATCTAATGTGTACTGTCCTATGGTATTTAGGTAGTAGATAGTTGGGTATGGATGTAATGTTGAAATGGTCAGTGTGAGAGGGTAGTGAAAAAGAGGTAGATCATTTAGTAGGACTTAACAAGTTTGTGTATACAGGGTGCTCATAGGAGGTTAATAAGTAGACAAGAGTTAATGGAGGTAGAAGTGTGAGTATGAATAACATTTGTAAGTAGATTAAGGTGTAGGGTTTATTCATAGACATGGTAGATAAAAATTTTTTTTTTTTATATGCACCAAGAAAACACAATCTAGACCTCAGAAGCAAGCCCCAAGAGACACAAAAGGAAGTCAGGAAATTATCTGAATTAATCTATTCAGTCATCCATTCATTCATTCTGCAATTGCCTGTTTAATCCAGTTTGGGGTGATGTGACAGTCAGCGCCTATCCCAGCTTATATGCGTGATGAAAGATAATGCACAGTGTGTCAGAGTGAGTGAAGAGATGATACAAAAAGTGAGTACCTAAAATTTTATATCATCATGCCATAAGAAAGAGCACTAATTTAAAGTAGGTGAACTCCCAAAAAATAAAGGAAGCTGTGTTAAATGAAACTGGTGACAGGTCACCATATTTAAGAATAAAAGTCATGTTTTCAAAACATTTTCATTATATGAAAAACTATGACAGCCACTATGCTCTTCAGGATTCAGCATTACACACAGGAGTGAAGTGGACATAATTTGACTATTGATCCTAGCATATCACTCCCATATAAAAATAATAGGCTGGGTTCATGTATGCTTACACCAAGTGTACACCAATTTGGGTGAATAGACAACACAAGCATAACTCCCATCTTCTTCCTCCTGATTTTAGTTTTCCTACTGATTTTCTTGCAGCCTTCAATATTAAGGGGATTCATAAAGGTTACCACAAAGTATAGACTATGTGTTCACCTAGTATAATCTTTCTAAGTAAATAGACATCACAAAAAATGTGGTAGCGATGTTCTTGAATGCAGATTGTGCACACTCAGTGTACGCTTAGTGTAGGCGTTCATGAATCTGGCCCCATCATGATGTATATTTAATGCTTGTCTCAAACAGAGGTTCACTTTACATTAACAGATCATATATATACCTGATAGTTAATTCTAAAACATTTGATGTGCACAACAAGAGTGCTAAGTTACTGCACTTACAAGAAAAAAGAATAAGGTAGCAGTGATGCACTGACACACAGCTTGAATCCCATACCCAGTATATTCAGAGTATACCTAAAGTCAGTGAATCATACCACATAGTTAACACAGTAAGAACATAGTAACGGTGAAACCATGGAGCATACAGACGTGAGAGAAGGCAATAACAGGGAGTATAACAACAATCCCCATGCGAGCTAGTCTCAGTGGGAGACTGTCTCTACTACTAGCTACATATTCAGAGTAAACCCTTCTGCATGCAGTCTCTGTCTAAAAACAGAATAAAAACAGCAACTTTGGGGCATTTTGTATTTCACAACAGTGAAAATATGGCCTCACTCATTGAAGGATAGCTTGGGCAGACTGCTCATCATTTAGGATTTGTAACTACTGTGAAATTCTAAGGTCTCTCACTACACCTAGGATAAGATTAGATGTATGCTTTCAGGCCTACTATGCCTAAAGGAGTAATATCTGCCTGTAAGCAGTCATCAGCAGAGTTGTGGTTCAATGGATAATGGAAGCAAGTACAGACAACCTGTGTAGGCCGCAGGCAGTGGGAGCCTGCTGTTTGAACAATGTCCAGAGTCAGAAGCAAAAAAAAAAAGAAAAAAAAGATCTGAATAAGGGACTTGAAAGGTGAACATCACTGGAACTAATTTATTGAGGTTGTCCAAGTAAGCATTGCTCTACGAAGATTTCTATACCAGCAAATGTAATAAACATGAAGAACAGCTATTATTCAGTTCAGCATGCATGATTGAGTTATAATCAGAGAATAACAAGTTAAAAATATTGTGAACCAAAATATAGAGAGATTAGCAACAGACTGTAAGAGTCAAGTTAATATTTTTGTCATGCAAAGAACAATTTCAAAAGATAACTACAGAAATAAAAATGTCAATGTAACACACATATTAAATATTAAAGAGGAAGACTAAACCAAGCTAAATACTGGTAAATCGGTGTTTTATGAATTATTATCAGATAACTGGTACATGTAATAAAAGTGAAAGTAAAACCTCATTAAAATCATCATCTCAGGCAGCATGTCCTCATGTTCACAATAATGCTTTCATTCAGCAAGGCGACAGTCTTTCAATGGGTTTTTGAATACAAATTTGTTATAAGAAATTCACTGCTGTAGAAGTACAAGTTTCTAAGGCTTACCGACAAAAGACAGACAAAGCAGCATAAAACACATGAAACATGAAATAATTGTGAATTTTGGTATGGGCACTAATAATTCTATGTTCAGATTGTTCTTTGCCATTCCAGAATATGACTAAGTAAGAGGCAATTGCATTAAATTAATAGTTTATGTCTGCCTTTTAGGAGAATCGGGGAAAGATGTTGATTGACTTCAAGCCACTGCAAACTTTAAAGTGAAGAACAGTAACTGTAAATCTAGCAATCAGATTATAGCCTAGCTGTAGTCTGTGAGAAGAAGGAGAGACTATGGTATAGTGAACATATGCATACACTACTAGTGTAAGATGCATTAGACATTCAAGAAACAGGAGTAAGAAAGGTGCTTGAGTTTCTTACTTATCCAAGTTAATAATGTATTTATATGCATGTCATACCTGACCTATGTATCAATAATCATTCCAGATTGTTTAGTGGAACACCCCACTTCACCCATGGAGCAATAAAAAAATACAGCTAGGTTTTATGACTGGATATAGCAGAATCACTGCTACCATCATTTGTATGATCTCTGCAAATAAAAATCATGTTGTTCTGTTAGTGTTAACGTGGTGCAGAAGAACATAATTACGACTGTGCAGAGCTGAATGTGCTTTGCAGTTTTGAGCTGAGAGGAGAAAAGTTATCACCTGGAAGACAGATGGTAAAATTATCAGCATACTGACCTAAACTGGAGTCATTAAAATGCTCTGCTATGCAGCTTATGAATACGGAAAAGACTAAGAGATCAAGCAATGAGTCATGTGGAGCACTAATTCTCAGCAGCCAGGAGGAAGCTTCTATCATTCAGTTTCAAAATGTTACTCTCCCTTCAAGGTAACTGGTCAGCCATCTACAGGTATTGAAGGTGTGCCCATATAAGGCTATAAGTTCCAGGGCATGATGGCATTTGGCTCTGTTAAATGCTGCAGACATGTCTAATAGCAGTGATCTAGCAGCCTTGCTACAGTTCACATGCATGCAGAGATTATCAGGGCTGACAAGATATATACATAAACCAGGGTCTATGTGCCACGACAAGTTTTAAAGTCGGCTAAATATGACATTATTATTAAGGATGTGTTTGAAAAGATGAGCATGTGTTCATGTTTGTAAAATTTTGAGTGAGAAAACAGGAAGGTAGTACAATACTAATTGTTAAGTGGAGATAAGGAGCCTCTTCTATATAAAGGACAGACAAATATAACTAGCAGTGTCCAACTGGACTCTGGACCGGGGCCCCTTCTCTATGACATACTTCTTTGGCACAAAAGCAGAAATCAAGGGACCATGGTTAAGCAAGTTTGGTAATGTCTGCAAATGGGGAGTGGTTATCACATTTCCTTCTGATACAAATAATTGTCCAACAAGGTATGGACAAAAAAATGCTTCCTTTGTTAATCATGACCTTACCCTCAATGCTAAGGAATGTGGCACAGTTTCCTTTGGCAAATCTAGCATCACTTCACATGCCATATATTTAATATTCCACTTAACTCTGACACAGTCACCAGGGACTTTAGTATCTATGTTGACAACAAACTTGCCTTTAGTCATGGTTCAAAAATCCTTCCACCTTGTACAACACCTCACTCGTGGTATCTCCTCAATGTACAAAGATGCTTTAGTTCCACTTTATTCCTCCATTATTTGGCCCATCAGTGACTATAACACCACCTTTGACATTTACCTCAATGTGCAACTAAGCCATCTCAAGAGATCTCAATGTTTTTCCCTAGAAAGGTCTCAAGTCTAAGTGCCCTTGGCCATTCTGATCCCTCTACAAAGACTTGTGCAGGCTCCTGAGGGGTGGTCTCTGCTTAGCTACTTAGCATTCCATGCGGTGAATGATCCACAACTCTTTAAACTCAGTCAGCAAAACAGACCCAGTAGTAGAGCAAACACCTGTTCCATAGACCTCACTCTAAACTGCCATATCAACACCTAATCCAGCACATTCCTCATTTGTGGAATAGACTGTATTTACATGTAAAGCAAAGTGTTTCCCAAGCAGCCTTTAAAACTGCATGACTGGATAGGTTATCACAAATTTTCATCTGGAATATGAAGAAAATCTGCTTTATGGGGGACACAGTCTCCCACCAGTACTGGATGATGTGCATGAGCTTTTCAATGGACTCCTTGGCTGTAAGTTTAGCAACAATTAATGTCCATGTAGTGCTAGATGAAGATACTTATCCCCTGACAAATGAACTCACCTAATAAAATGAGCTTAACTTTCACAGTTGAAATAATCAGTTAAACAGTCTGTTCACCATGGACTTCAGGAGCCTAAAGGCAACAGACAGTAATTTAACTTTATGGATTTTATTGTATGTAAAAATTGTTTACTATCAAAATGTTGATTTCACATAGTCGAATGTGCACATTGTCTACAAATTTATGCAAAATCCATACTGTCAACTTTTCAGAATGCCAAAAAAATGAACATTTACATTTTCAACCACTATATACCTAAAAACAAGTGCTAACATGGGTCAAAAAGGGTGTGAGATTTTTAGGTTCGGAATATCATTGTTTGACATTTTCAGCAGTCGGAATTCGGAGTTCAGGTAAGTGATGTTGACAATGTGCAGTCAACATTTTGATGGTAAACCTGTAAGAATGGCTATCCTGTCTATGCAATAAGACAATTGCAGAACAGATAAGTTGACTGTATGAAAAACAGCAACTCCACCGTATCATATGTGTTTCCTAGCTAAGCAAAGGATCCCATTCTCCAGTGGAAAAGGATTAACAGACTTGCTTGCATTCCTTAATGAAAATCCATGTAATGTAAGGTTTACAGCTTTTGGTAGTTTTTCAAAAATAGATTTTTTGGATGTAAAGTTATTAAGGGAAACTACAAGAAAAGTAATAACCAAGGTATATCATAAACCATTCACCAGGAATTCCCTTTTATCAGTCAGGAGTTATCATCAAAATTATATACTTAATAACATACCTAATTCACAGTTTATAAGATTAAAAACAAAAGTTCAGTACTATAGAAAGCTATAAGGAGGATGTAGAAGGGTTGACTAAATCTTTGGAAGATAGAAACCATGGTGAAATACATATTAGACAAGCAAATGAAAGCTTAAAAAATAAGCAGAGACAGACTTCTACAAAACCAAGTACAGAAAATTCCCACCACCACCAAGACAGCTAATGACCAAACCATCCCAGAAAACAATCCTACACACAACTCTAACCTAAAATTCTTCCCCATACCCATTAAAAAAACTTTTACGTAAGCTTAAACCCTGTACACTAGCCCCTGACAATCTACCTCCACACTTCCTGCAGCTAGCTGCAAACTCTATAGCTTATTCCATCAGCATACTCATTAACAGATCAATTAAAGAATCCCTTGTCCTAGACATCTACAAAAAAGCATTCATTCTCCCCTTACACAAAGGCGGCACAAACACAGACACCACAAACTTTCAACCCATAGCTATTTTCTCAACCCTCTCTAAAATACTGGAAAAATGCATCCAAGCCCAACTCCTGAACCACCTGCTTGAAAATCAAATTCTGTCACCCACTCAGCATGATTTCAGACCAGGGCACAGCACCATTACAGCCCTCCTCTCCTTCCTTGATACAGTTAACCGAGCATGGGATTCTGGTAACATAATCACTTCTCTTTTCCTCAACCTCTCCAAAGCTTTCGATATCATTTCTCACACTATCCTCCTCTGTAAACTATCTAACCTCCACATTTTCACAACTACCCTACAATGGTTCAATAGCTATCTCTTCAATAGGCAGCAATACACCAAATGGCAACAGTCTTACTCTCCCTTCCTCAGTACTTCCACAGGGGTACCCCAAGGCTCCATACTTGGTCCTGTCGTATGTAGCATCTTTATTAACAACTTTCACACCACTCCCCCAATGCTCAGTAATCCAGTATGCTGATGACTCTACAATAATATGCATTGCAAATTCCTCCTCTGAACTCCAGCAGATCACCCAGAATGCCCTCACCTCTTCTGAATATTGGCTGATTAACAATCATCTTGGCCTAAATAAAAAAAAAAAAATGAAACTAGTAATTTTTACCCCCAAGAAAACCACTCCCCTAGATAAAAAAACTCTTTGGTATACAAGCCAAAGACAATACCACTATAGAAGTTGTCCCACACATTAAATTACTAGGCATTATTATAGATGAAAATCTAAATTTTGACTTACACATAAACAGTAACATCAAAAAAATACGCCAAAAGCTCAGTATGCTGTACAGGCACCAACACTTTCTTAGCCTCTCTACTAGACAAACCCTTGCAATTACATTTTTATTACCCTCTCTCCTTTGTGGTGCCCCTCTCCTCACTAATATCCAAAATTCTACAAAATCCAAACTTGATATGTGTTAACAACAGAATAGCCAAATTTGCCACCAAGGCCAAATTCTCATCCCACCACTGTTACTCACTGAAACAATTAGGCTGGTTGGAGCTCCCCCATATTTCTCATTCACCCAGCTAACTACAGCATACAAAATAATCTACAGACCCACATACTGTCCTGCTCTCTCAACTTCACTTGCCAAATACCAACCCAGCAGGGAACTAAGATCTGAAAATCATCTACTTCTAAAAGTAGAAAAGCCCACCTTACTGGCTGGTCAACTGCTCTACTCCTTCACCATCGCCAAACTATGGAACTCACTTCCACCTTCTATAAGAAACATGGGCAGCACCACCTTCAAACAAACACTGAAAAATCATCTCAACTCTTCCTGGCTATGTTCCTGCTCTATAAGCTAACCTCTTCCCTCTCCTTATATGAAAACTAAACTCCTATGTTTTTTACTACTAGTGACTGATGATATTTTCTCCATATTTATTATTTTTTTTCTTTCATCACTTGTTGATACTGGCACAATAATGCCGATTCATTTATCTCCATTTTTACCACTCTGAATTTGTCTGACAGCCAACTAAATTCCTGCTTTTATGTATATATTCTGTATATGTTACTGTAATCAAACCAACTAAATTCCTGCTTTTATGTATATATTCTATATATATATATATATATATTACTGTAACCACTATTTGTAACACTGTTTCTATTTCTGTACCAATTCATGTTTAATTTGTTTTCTGCATCTATGTTCTTGTTGGAGCTTTTCTTCCCGGGCCTCCACCAAAAATGGGCTCTTTTAGGCCCAGTGGACTTTCCCGGTAAACAAATGCAATAAATAAAATAAATATAAATCTTTATTGTAGGTTATATCTGATACTAATAGTGGGGCCATAAATCTGAGTTGAATACATTTTGGGATATTTTATCAATGGACAGGTTTTTTGGTGATGTAGTTCCTTAGAGATGTAAGATTATTTACTGGAGAGCAAAAAAATTAGGGGAATATTTTTCCTCCTTTAACAATGGTTGGCTAGGCCCTTGATAAAATAGAAAAATTGAAATGGGTGGTACAAACATACGTGGAAGCTGGTCATATTGTGAGTATTTATTAGTAGGTAATAATTTTTATTTAGCGAACACAAGGAGAATATTTTATATTAGAAATTAGCTTGATTGTAATCCTAAATCAGTGGTCTATATAGCTAGGTGCCAGTGTAGCACCAGTTATGTAGGCCAGGGCTCATGTAGTTATAAATAATGCATAGCATTGCATCTGAGTGAAATTAGATGCAACAGAAATTGTAGTGCATTATATAGGCATAAGTTAATACAAAAGGGGGCTGTTTTGTTTAAATGGGCATAGATATGTTTGTTGTGTCTTTCGGCTTTTCCCGGTTAGGGGTCGCCACAGTGGAACTCCAGTCCTCTAATGATTGGCAGTAGATTTTTACGTGCCGAGTTGCCAGCTCTGATGCATAACCTTCAACAAAGGTATGCCCATTCACACATGTCTCCACACAGAAGACGCTCTAGCTGAGAATCGAACAGGACAACGTCTTACTGTGAGGTGACAACGCTACTGTAGCACCACCACTGCAGTACTGCCAAATGGGTATAGATACGGTAGTTTTTGAAAATCATACAATTCTTAATAATAAGGAAAATAGATGGATTATATTATTGGGAACATTATTCTATCTAGGATTAAATGAGGAATTAATTTAAATTATAGTTAAATAATTGTTTTTGTGCTATGGTTAATTCACTTGATATGTTTTATGGTTGATTGGTGGTAAACTGGTCATGTTATTAATGAAAATGCAATATAATTCTATTTTAAGAAGGTAATTGACAGCATTGAGAAATCTGTTCATTAAATCCTCACTCTGCTGGTTTATAGGTTCATAGGTTCATACTAGGCTATCTGCCCTAGGGCATTTATAAGCCGTTTATAGGTTCATAGGTTCATACTAGGCTATCTGCCCTAGGGCATTTATAAGCCTAGCCAGAATGTGTTTGGCTTTCGCCACCCATTTTAAATTAATTTTGCTATGCCCTTTTTTGAGGTTAGTATACTGTGCCTCTGTCCAACAGTGACAGAGAAGTGATACCCGGGTTAAACCTACGATCTCCCATCCACTCATCAAGATTCCTCTTGAAGAGAGTCAATGAGGGACTCTGCCTAACCTAGACTGGGATTTTATTCCAGAGTGAAGGGAGGCTCTGGGTTATGAATCTGTCCCTCCAGCATGTCCTATTTATTTCAGTGCTGAGGTTCAAGTCTCTCGAGCGCGTAGCTCGATGGGATTTGGATTTTCTGAGGTGCAGCATGTCCATTAATTCTGGGTTGGACATGGCTTTATACGTCAGGCACAGATCGCCCCTGAACAGGCAGTATGCCACTGAGTAGAGCTGGAGTTTCTTTAACCGGGCAGCATATGGCATCTGTTTGAGACCTTTGATCCTCTTGGTGAGATACTTTTGGGGTCTTTCCAGTTGCTGCAGGTGTCTGGTAAGGTACATTCCAAAAGGGGCATTGTACTCAATTATGGGCCTGATGAGGGATGAGTAAAGAGGCACGATGACCTCCCCTGATCTAGATGTGAATCCCTTCATGATTAGGTGGGCTATATAAAATGTTTTTCTAACCACTTTGGCCACGTGGTTGTCAAATGAGAGACTGCTATCAACTTGGGTCCCCAGGTCCCTAATTACTTCTTCTGTACTTAATGGATTACCACCTATGTGGTAATTTGTGGGCACTTTGTTTTTGCCAAAGGGGATGACTATATACTTTTTGGTGTTTAGCTTGAGGCCATGGCTCTGGCACCAGTTGTCTGTTTCTATGAGGCCCTTTTGGAGGATGCTTGTGTTGGCTGGAGAGTCGATTATGGCGCCCAGTTGGCAGTCATCTGCGAACTTGGTCAGCCACAGTCCTTCCGTGTTGGCCTGTACCTCCAAGAAATATATACCGAACAAGAGAGGTCCCAGGACGGAGCCTTGTGGGACGCCACTTGCAACTGGTTTGGAGTCTGACATGGCTCCAGCAATTCTAACCATGTGGGTTCTGTCCTTGAGGCAGTTTGCAACCCATCTAGTGACACAGGGGTTTATATTTAAGCTGGTGAGCTTATCTATAATGCCCGAGTGGGGTATTGTATCGAAGGCTTTTGCGAGGTCCAGGTAGGCTGTGTGGACCACCTTCCCCTCGTCAATGGCCTTGGTGATTGTTTCAAAGAAATCAACCAGGTTTAAGAGGCAGGATCTGCCCTTAACAAAGCTGAACTGGGTAGGATCCAGTGTCTGTAGGTCCCCAATATCTTTATTTATGAGGTCCATGATGATCCTTTCCATAGCTTTGCAGACCAAGCTAGTCAGGCTTATGGGGCAATAGTTTCCAGGATCCGTTGAGGCACCACCTTTGTGGAGAGGGACCACTGTTGCTGTTCGCCACTCTTTGAGTACATATCCTGTAGTAAGGCTGAGATTGAACAGTAGTTTTATGTTTGGGTTTAGCTCTTCTTGGAGTTCATGTAGGACGCAGCCCGGGACACCGTCTGGTCCCATTGATGCTGTTTTTTTGCTTTGGAGAGGGCGGCTCTTACCTGAGCATCTGAGATGTCAGGGGGGCAGCACTCTGTTGGGATAGATATTTGCCCTTTTGTTGGGGAGGGGGGGGAGAAGTTTGTGCTGAACCTGTCAGCTAGGATGTTGGCAATGTCTGTGGGTTCAGTGTATTTTTTGTCATTTTGGACTAATTCTGAGCATATCTGGGAATACCCACCCAGGTTCCGAACATAACTAAAGAAAGCCTTGTGATTATCCTTAGTGTCCTGTGCAATTTTTCTCTCAAAGCTGGCCTTAGACGATTTTATGAGGCCCGTAGTTTTTGCTAATACTGATCAGAGATGCCTTCCCTTTTTGGGATTTTGCTCTATCATTTAGTAGCTTCCTCCTTCTATTGTATAGTTTGTTTATGGCTGGGGTCCACCAGACAGGATGTCTGCCTTTGGAGGATTGGGTCTTGGTTTTATTTGGGATTGCATGATCCATGCATTCCTGAAGGTGTTCACAGAATGCATTTATAAAGGATTCTGCGGTCTGGGCCGTATTTTCCACAGGCTCGGGGGCTTTGAAGAATTCCACCTCATTTTTGAGGAGTGTGAAATTTGCTTTAGAGAAGTTTTTCAATGTGATTTTCTGGGCAGGAGGTGGAGTCGGGATGTGAATATCCAGTGAGATTAGTTTATGGTCTGATCTTACCAGTGAGGGATACACTTCTGGTCTGGAGCATAGAGTCCCCATGTTGGTGATGATCAGGTCCAGTATGCTTTCCCCTCTTGTGGGAGTGGTAACAAGTTGTTCCATAGCATTTGAGTTTATAAATTCTAGGAACCTTTGGGCTAGGGTGTTGGAGCTAGAGTAATGCTCCCAGTCTATGTTTGGGTAGTTGAAGTTGTCCAATATAATGGTGTTTGGAGAAATCTTCATATTTTCCAGTGTTCTCAGGAAGGCTGAGTGGGGTTCCTGGGTTTGGGAGGGTCATCTGTAGCAGGCTATAAACTGGAAGGCAGTTTTACCCACTGTTAGTTGCACATAGATAGTCTCTGATGCTTCATGCTGTGCCAACAACCTGGAGGTGTGGGTATCTTTGACGAATATTGATACTCCCCCCCCCCCTCCTTTTGTGGTTCGGTCCAAGTTTTGGGGCTGAAAAGCATGGTATGAGGTATAACCTGGTACTGCTGGGGTGCTCTCGGGAGCCTTGAACCAGATTTCTGTTACTGCACAGATATCGATGTTCTCTATGCTAAGGAGAGTTTAGAGTGCATGCATCTTGAGGTTTAGACTTCTGGCGTTGAGTAGCATTACTCTTAGTGTCTTATCCCTTGTGATACCTATGGAGGTGGGTTTGTCTTTTGAGCCTTGCCTAAAAAAAGGCACTATGGGGGTAGCAAGAGCCTTTGCCAGTATCCGAAAGCCCAGGGGTGACAGGTGCAAGCTGTCCCTAGCGAAGCATCGTGGCTTGTCGAGCATGTCATCCCAGGCTGACAGGCATTGGATCCCCTTTGAATGACACCAATACTTAAGCCAATTGTTGAAATTGATCATCTTATTTTCATATTGTGGCATCATTCTTGGTGAGGGTAAGATGCTACTCAAGGTCAGGGTCATACCGGCCTGGGCCACATGCTCAGAGAGCTCCTCTATGTCTCTTTTCATGTAGTCCAGGGAGGTACATCTCAGGTCATTCACACCAGCATGGACAATGACTGAGTCATATTTGTACTTGCCTTGGAGTGACCTGAGTGCTTGTGTTATGTGGCGGATCCTAGCGCCCAACATGCAGCTCACCGTGACCTTCTCCTTGTTCAGCCTGGTGAGCGGGACGTCAGTGTGCCTGATGATAGAGTCACCTATTACAAGTGTATCAGGTGTGTTGTTTAGCCTTAAGGGCTGTGACTGTTCGGCACACTGGCTTTGTGAGCTATGTGTTGCACGTGTTTTGTTTTGGGGTAGCAGTTGCTTGGGTGTCTGCTTTGGAGGTCTCTGCTGCTTAGGCAGATTTTTATTTAGAGCCTCCGAGTATGTTTTTGTGTGTTTATGTGTTTGGCTTGCTGTCGTGGTAGGTTTATGTGAGACTGGAATTGTAGTGAGTGTGGTTTCCTTCTCCTCCTGACTGGTTACGCCAGTACTGAGTTGAGAGAGCTTAGCCTCCAGTTTGGCTATATAGATGCATCTCTCACATGTGTTGGAATTTGTTGGGAGGAGGAGAGGGTTGTCTGTGTACATGAGGCAGTTGTAACATTGCCTCAAGATTCCCAGATTCACCAGCTGGACCGGAGAAGAGATTGACAACTGACCTTTGGACATGCTAGAATAGTATTGGGAATTCCTTTATAATTGAAAAAAAGGGCCAATGGGGAACAAGGTACTCAAGGGGAGTTTGTGAAGGTGTATTGCTTTTAATTTTTTAGTGCTGACTTATATGTGTTACAGGTAACTTAAATGCAAAAACGACAAACAGTAACTTTCTTTTAAGTGAAACAAGGAAATAAGTACAGTAAGCAATGCAGATATCACTAGGGATCCACAGAAGTGCTGAAAAGCCACGTTTTAGGTGGTATTAGCGTTTCAGGGAAATAACAAGCAAACAAACAACAAGCATACAAACAAAGCTAGATTCAGCAGGCCTGGATCTAGTCTATGCTACAGCAAACAAGGTGTACCAATTTCAGTAAGAGACAGTTGAAATATGCAGGCACTATAAGCCTTTAACCAGAAATTCCCAGCTCAGAAGGGCAGAGTCCAGCCTCTCCTCCCACAAGAGTGCAGACCACGAACCTTCTTAATGTAAAATAACTGGCCTGAAGCCCAAGTGCTTAAACCAGAACTAATACACTTTTAGAATAACAGGCACTGAGCCCTCAATCAGCAGTTCCCAACTTAGAAGGATGTAAGCTACCTGTCCTGCCACCACAGTGCAGGCCACAAACCTTCCTAATGTAAAACAACTGGTCTGAAGCCCAAGTGCTTAATCCAAAAGACTTAGAATGATAGCTACACTTTAATCAAGTTAATACCAAGCAGTAGTAAATACAATTAAATACTTTAAAGTATTTGGTGAATGGTTGTGTCTTGTTCATAATATAAATATTTATTAGAATTGAAGTTGGACTTGTTTGTACAGTGGGTGGAAATTTATTACAAGGGGTCATTGCTCCATCTAGAACAGGCATTCTGGTGTATTTTGTTTGTGTGTGTATATATATATATATATATATATATATATATATATATATATATATATATATATATATATATATATATATATATATATATATATATATATATATTTATATATAGATCTACCTTACAAGCTCAACAATTCACAAGATCGACATTTAGAAAGACGAGACCACAAGACCGATGGAGCAGATAACCGACAACTTGTAATCCCAACAGCGAAAACACCGACATGGGAAACATGTGAAAGCGACTCTGTAAGCATGCGATTGTGAGGGATTTAGGGTTAGGGTGCGGGTAAGGTGAGTGTGCGATAGTGAGGGACTTAGGGTTAGGGTGTGGGTAAGGTAAGTGTGCGATAGTGAGGGATTTAGGGTTAGGGTGCGGTTAAGGTAAGTGTGCGATAGTGAGGGACTTGAGGGTTAGGGGCGGATTAAGTGAGTTAGGGTGCGGGTAAGGTAAGTATGCGATAGTGAGGGACTTGAGGGTTGGGGCGGATTAAGTGAGTTAGGGTTAGGGTGCGGGTAAGGTAAGTGTGCAATAGTGAGGGACTTGAGGATTAGGGGCGGATTAAGTGAGTTAGGGTTAGGGTGCGGGTAAGGTAAGTGTGCGATAGTGACAGACGTTAGGGTTAGGGTTTGGGTTAAGGTTAGTGCATAGATAGTTGTGTGTATGGTGTAGTGTAGGTTTTTAGGTTGTTGGTGTGCTTGTGTTGTTTGTGTGTATTATGAGGAACAGCAAACTTTTTTTTTTGTAAACCGTCGGGATTGTGGTTTGTCGGGCAAGTGAACTTTCATGTTTTTGCGGTTTCGTTCTTGTGGTCTTGTCGTTCTAAATGTCGATCTTGTGAAGTGTCGAGCTTGTAAGGTAGATCTATATATATATATATATATATATATATATATATATATATATATATATATATCAGAAACCTGTTTGACAATCCAAAGAAACTACTGCAGCTAACCTTATATGTTCTTCCAGTTTATGTTACATTTATTCATGCCTTTGATAAATATGCATCATTGAAATGTTGTCATTTTTGATGGCAAAATGCTTAAGTTTATCAAGTAAATTTATAGTCATTAAATCACAAGTAACTATCCCAGGAGATACCTTGTCTGCCTTGGATCAGAGCATAATATTGAAAAACTGCTGAAAAAGTCAACACTTCCATGCAACCCACTAGTACAGGCAACAGAAGTTTGAGGCTTTCACCACTGCATGTTGCTTAGAAGTGACAAGAGAGACCTACAGCATAGATTATACAGAGGATTCATCCCACAAATCCAAGCAGAAGATGGAAGGAAATAAAGAAGTGGATTGGCAACCCAGGCCTTTTTCAAAATAAATTCCATTATGGCTGCACTGGTTTCCGCGGTGGTACAGTGGTAGCATTGTTGCCTCACAGCAAGAGGTTCTCCCATTCGATTCTCAGCTGGAGTGTGGGGAGTGCCTTCTGTGTGGAGTCTGCATGTCCTCCCTGCAGTTCGGTGGCCATTCAAAAGACATGCTTAAATGAGCTTGCTTTAGTTGAAGGTTGAACGTCGAGCTGGCACCTTGGCGTTTTTCAAAATCTACTGCCAATCATTAGCGGACCGGAGTTCCGCTGTGGCGACCCCTAACCGGGAAAAGCCAAAAGACAACAACATGGTTGCACTGGTTTCTCATTGGTTAATGCATGCTGTTCTAATTAGTGGGCAAAATCCTACTCATTTATTTATTTATTTTACATTTGTTGACCGGGAGTGTCTGACTGAGCTGTTGCCCTTTTTCCGCGGAGGCCTGAGGAGAAAAGCTCCATAGATATACAATGCAATAAAAATAGCAATACAGATACATTTCAATAAAAATAGCAATAGAGAATTTTGGTAGTTAAAATACGTATGCTACATACATGTATATTGTTGACAGATAAAACAGTACTATAAACAAAAAGGAGAATGTTAAAAAGGTAGAATAAAGTTGTATGTTTTGGTTTAAAAAAAGAGCTGAGTAAATATAAGGTTTTGTATGCAGAGTAGCAGAAACTTAAAAGGTTACATAAGAATTTCAGGGAGCAGAGTATCGAAGAAGTTTTGAAGGTTGCATAGGAAGCATAGGATGAAGTAGTTAATGGTAAGTTTTAGTAAGTTACTTTGTACTATAAAAGGTAGGTAATCGGGGAGGGTGAGTACAATGGTAGGACCAGTGTTTTTTAAAGTGATCTTTGGTTGCTAGCTTAAATTGTTTGGGGTGAATCAGGGTCCTTATTTCTAGTGGGAGTTTGTTCCATGCAATAGAGGAATGGTAGCTATACAAGTTGCACCCTGTGTTGGATTTGGGTTTATAGAGTTTTAGTAGTTCTTGGGTTGAGCTTCAGAGAAGTGAGAGATGAGAGAAGATAGACTTGGGCAGAAAAATGGCTGATATAGGCTGGAATGTATGATTTGGAGTTGAGATTGTAGGAACAGGTGAGGTAGTTTGGGCCAGTTCAGGTATTTTAAGGAGAGACAGTGGTGAGATTTATATGTTTGTTGAACTACAAATCTAGCTATTTTGTAGTAGGTTGATTCTAGTCTGGTAAGTAGGGAGGAGTTCAGATTTGTGTATATTTGGGAACAATAGGTTAAGCATGGCAGAAGGTAGGCATGGGTAAGAGAAATCCTAGCTTCAGTAGTTAGGAATTTGTTGTTCCTATACAGTAGTCCTAGCTTTTGGTGTTTTTTTAATACCATTGTTAATGTGAAGATCAAATTTTAGTTGGTCGTCAATGGTAATGCCAAGGGGTTTTGTGCTAGTTTCAACTTCTATAGGAGCATTGTTTAGGGACCTTATGGAAAGAGGAAGTTTAATGTGGTTTGCAGATTTAGGTAGAAAGAGTAGTAATTTTGTTTTTTAGGGTTGAGGATGAACTGATTATTATTGAGCCATGTCTCTACTGAGCTGAAAGATGTCCGGGTATTTGTTAGGAGTTCTAAGGGGGAATTAGCAATAGTTATGACTGTAGAGTCATCTGCGTATTGGACAATGTTAGATTGAGGACAAGAGGAGTGGAGTGAGTTGTTGAAGATATTAAAGAGTAGAGGTCCAAGAATGGAACCTTGGGGAACACCAGTTCTTACTGAGAGAGGGGTAGATAGTGCTGAGAAAAGGGTAGATAGTGTTGAGTCCCATCATACTGACTGCAGCCTATCTGAGAGATAGCTAAAGAACCATGCAATTGTATCAGGGGAGAAGTTTAGGTCTACAAGTTTACTAAGTAGGAGAGTGTGTGAGACAGTGTCAAAAGCCTTAGAAAGGTCAAGGAATAGACAGGATATGAGTTTGTGATCATCTTTAGCCAGGGATAAAGTGCTGAGAAATGATAGCAGAGCTGTGGTTGTTCTATGCTTGGGATGGAAACCATACAGTGTTGGAGTGAGAAGTTTTTCTTGTAAGAGAAAATGCATAACTTGTTTGTGTATACATTTCCCAAGGATTTTGTAGAGAAGGGAGAGGATAGCAATAGGTCTGAAATTAGATATTTCTGTGGAGTTACCTCCTTTATGAATAGGAAGAGTGTAAAACTGTTTCCAGATAGAAGGAAATTTAGACTCAGATGGAGCAATTGATTAGTATAGATAAAGGGATAGCAAGGGAGTGTGCAGCAATCTGGAAAAAGTAAGAAGGAATATCGTCTGCTGATACAGAACGTGGTTTGAGCTTTGAGCTTTGAGAGTAACATTCTGATATAGTCTGGGACAGAGGACAGAGGAAAATACAAAAAAAAAACAATCAGCCAGTACAATCCAGTGTTCGGAGGAGATAAACAGCCAGATGTAAGGGCAATTAGACAAGCTAGATTCTAAAAGGAAAAAAAGGTATTTTCTGTTTTTATTTTTCTTTAAAAATGGGGAGCTGCAGTTCATTGAGAAGTAGGAAAATAATGTAGTCATGCCAGAGGTTTTAGAAAGGGACAAGCAGTAAATTAGGAGTCAATAGAGTACTATTTAAAAAGTAATGGAACAAGGTATATGCGAGTACACTACTGGGGATTCCTATGAAGCAAGGGCAGAAAAGCTAAGTCAAAAGATGGTGCCTTTCTACATCAGGTTATTTTATTCCTCTGTAATTAAGCAGGAGTGGGAGGGAGGCATGCAGGTTCACGGTGGGGGAGGGGGATAGACACAAAGTAAATACAAGGTTGTGAGCCAGAAAAACTGGACTAGGCCAGCTGCTACGAAAACTATCAGGGAAAACAAGCTCAGTCAATTCCAGGTCAGTGTAGTGCAGTATCCTCCTAATAACTACAAATCTTGTGCTACTAATCAAGTACAATGTGGTGAAAAAGACCCCCACTTCTATAGGGAAAAACAAATGAAGTATGGGCTGCAGGTACATAGGTAAACCTTTTCCAAGAGAAAGAAAGTTTTAAGTAATTGACCTAGGAGTACAATAGGAAGAGAAAAAATGGAGGGGGCAGGCCCAGTAGTGTGTCTTACAGTAAAAGGCTATAACAAAACGTCTTCAGTTTAGAGGACAAATTAAATAGGTTCATAGGTTCATACTAGGCTATCTGCCCTAGGGCATTTATAAGCCTAGCCAGAGTGTGTTTGGCTTTCGCCACCCATTTTAAATTAATTTTGCTATGCCTTTTTTTGAGGTTAGTATACTGTGCCTCTGTCTAACAGTGACACAGAAGTGATAGCCGGGGTAAACCTACGATCTCCCATCCACTCATCAAGATTCCTCTTGAAGAGAGTCAATGTGGGACTCTGCCAAACCTGGACTGGGGTTTTATTCCAGAGTGAAGGGAGCCTCTGGGTTATGAATCTGTCCCTCCAGCATGTCCTATTTATTTCAGTGCTGAGGTTCAAGTCTCTCGAGCGTGTAGCTCGATGGGATTTGGATTTTCTGAAGTGCAGCATGTCCATTAATTCCGGGTTGGACATGGCTTTATATGTCAGGCACAGATCTCCTCTGAGCAGGCGGTATGCCACTGAGTAGAGCTGGAGTTTCTTTAACCGGCAGCATATGGCATCTGTTTGAGCCCTTTGATCCTCTTGGTGAGGTACTTTTGGGGTCTTTCCAGTTGCTGCAGGTGTCTGGTAAGGTACATCCCAAAAGGGGCATTGTACTCAATTATGGGCCTGATGAGGGATGAGTAAAGAGGCACGATGACCTCCCCTGATCTAGATGTGAATCCCTTCATGATTAGGTGGGCTATATAAAATGTTTTTCTAACCACTTTGGCCACGTGGTTGTCAAATGAGAGATTGCTATCAACTTGGGTCCCCAGGTCCCTAATGACTTCTTCTGTACTTAATGGATTACCACCTATGTGGTAATTTGTGGGCACTTTGTTTTTGCCAAAGGGGATGACTAAACACTTTTTGGCATTTAGCTTGAAGCCATGGCTCTGGCACCAGTTGTCTGTTTCTGTGAGGCCCTTTGGAGGATGCTTGTGTCAGCTGGAGAGTTGATTATGGCGCCCAGTTTGCAGTCATCTGCTAACTTGGTCAGCCACAGTCCTTCCGTGTTGGCCTGTACCGCTGAGAAATATATACCAAACAAGAGAGGTCCCAGGACTGAGCCTTGTGGGATGCCACTTGTAACTGGTTTGGAGTCTGACATGGCTCCAGCAATTCTAACCATGTGGGTTCTGTCCTTGAACCAGTTTGCAACCCATCTAGTGACATAGGGGTTTATATTTAAGCTGGTGAGCTTATCTATAATGCCCGAGTGGGGTATTGTATCAAAGGCTTTTGCGAGGTCCAGGTAGGCTGTGTGGACCACCTTCCCCTCGTCAATGGCCTTGGTGACTGTTTCAAAGAAATCGACCAGGTTTAAGAGGCAGGATCTGCCCTTAACAAAGCCAAACTGGGTAGGATCCAGTGTCTGTAGGTCTCCAATATCTTTATTATGAGGTCCATGATGATCCTTTCCATAGCTTTGCAGGCCAAGCTAGTCAGGCTTATGGGGCGATAGTTTCCAGGATCCGTTGAGGCACCACCTTTGTGGAGAGGGACCACTGTTGCTGTACGCCACTCTTTGGGTACATATCCTGTAGTAAGGCTAAGATTGAACAGTAGTTTTATGTTTGGGTTTAGCTCTTCTTGGAGTTCATGTAGGATGCAGCCCGGGACACCATCTGGTCCCATTGATGCTATGTTTTTTGCTTTGGAGAGGGCGGCTCTTACCTGAGCATCTGAGATGTCAGGGGGGCAGCACTCTGTTGGGATAGTTATTTGCCCTTTTGGTGGGAGCTTGCACTGAACCTGTCAGCTAGGATGTTGGCAATGTCTGTGGGCTTGGTGTATTTTTTCTCATTTTGGACTAATTCTGAGCATATCTGGGAATTCCCACCCAGGTTCCTAACATAACTAAAGAAAGCCTTGTGATTATCCTTAGTGTCCTGTGCAATTTTTCTCTCAAAGCTGGCCTTAGACGATTTTATGAGTGCCCGTAGTTTTTTGCTAATACTGATCAGAGATGCCTTCCCTTTTTGGGATTTTGCTCTTTCATGTAGTAGCTTCCTCCTTCTATTGTATAGTTTGTTTATGGCTGGGGTCCACCAGACAGGACGCCTGCCTTTGGAGGATTGGGTCTTGGTTTTATTTGGGATTGCATGATCCATGCATTCCTGAAGGTGTTCATAGAATGCATTTATAAAGGATTCTGCGGTCTGGGACATATTTTCCACAGGCCCGGGGGCTTTGAAGGATTTTGCCTCGGTTTTGAGGCGTGTGAAATTTGCTTTAGAGAAGTTTTTCACTGTGGTTTTCTGGGCAGGGGGTGGGGTCGGGATGTGAATATCCAGTGAGATTAGTTTATGGTCTGATCTTACCAGTGAGGGATACACTTCTGGTCTGGAGCATAGTGTCCCCACAAATACAACTCTAACATGCACTAGTGTAGCTGAAAGCACTTTAGTGTTCCACCGATGCAGGGTCTCACAGTGCAGGGCAACAAGACAGCCTTTGGTTTATTGGAGGATGGCCAAGACACAGAATAAAACTTTTGCTGGGGATTCATAGGTTCATAGGTTGGTACTAGGCTATCGGCCCTAGGGCCTATGCAAGCCTAGCCATAACAATTCCCTGGATATTTCTTCCCACAATATGTACTTCTCTGGACCCCTGTCTAGCAGGGCGACTGACATGATCCCCGGGGAGAATTTCCTATCTCCCATCCAATCATCAAGGTTCCTTTTGAAGAGGGCCAATGAGGCACTCTGCTTGACATGTATGGGCAGTCTATTCCAGAGTATGAGGAGTCTCTGGGTCAGGAACCTATCCCTCCAGCATGTTTTCTTCATTGTGATGGCAAGGTTTAGATCCCTGGAGTGTGTGGCTCTGAGGGATTGGGATTTCTTTAAGTGGAGCATATCCAACAGCTCAGGATTTGACATGGCCTTGTATGTTAAGCAGAGATGGCCTCTGAGTAGACGATATGCCACAGAGTATAGCTGGAGTTTTTTTAGACGGTCAGCATATGGCATCTGCTTTAGGCCTGTGATTCTTTTAGTGAGGTATTTCTTTGGCCTTTCCAGATGTTGCAGATGTCTTGTGAGGTACATACCAAGTGGGGCATTATACTCTATAATGGGTCTAATGAGTGATGAGTACAGTGGGACAATGACCTCCTTTTTTCTGGATGAAAAGCCCTTAGTGATGAGGTGTGCCACATAGAAGGATTTCCTGATGGTTGTGGTGATGTGGTTATCAAAAGTGAGACCACTGTCCACCTGTGTCCCTAAGTCTCTCATCACACTTTCGATGTTTAGTGTCCTGCCACCTATGTGGTAATTCATGGGTACATGTTTTTTTCCAAAAGGGATAACTATACATTTCTTGGCATTAAGCTTGAGCCCATGGCTCTGGCACCAGGCATCTGTTTCTGTAAGGCCCTTTTGTAGAATATCCACATCATTTGGGGATTCAATAATGGCTCCCAGTTTGCAGTCATCAGCAAACTTTGTTAGCCAGAGTCCCTTAGTGTTGGCCTGTACTTCAGAGAAGTAGATGCCAAACAAGTGTGGTCCCAAGACTGAACCCTGAGGTACTCCACTTGTCACTTGTCTGGAGCTGGATTTGGAGTCTGCTACATTTACAGTCTGGGTTCTGTCAGTAAGCCAGTTGGTAACCCATCGAGTGACATAGGGATTTATGCCCAGCTTAGTAAGTTTATCTATGATTCCAGAGTGGGGGATGGTGTCAAAGGCCTTGGCGAGGTCCAGATAGGCTGTGTGGACCACCTTACCATCGTCCACAGCTCTGGAGACTGATTCGAAGAAGTCAATCAGATTCAGGAGACAAGATCGGCCCTTCACAAACCCAAACTGGGTGGGGTCCAGTGTTTGAAGGTTGCCAATGTCTTTGTTTATAAGTTCCATGATAATGCGCTCCATGCCCTTGCAGATCAGACTTGTCAGACTGATGGGATGGTAGTTCCTGGGATCCAAGGCAGATCCTCCCTTGTGGAGCGGGATAACTGTAGCTGTGCACCACTCAGTGGGCATGAAGCCTGAGGTGAGGCTATGATTAAACTGGACACTTAAGTGAGGTGCCAGTTCATTTTGTAGTTCATGTAGCACACAGCCTGGGATGTCATCTGGTCCCATGGATGCTGTATTCATAGCTTTGGAGAGTGCGGTTTCTACCTGTGTGGCCGTGATTATCGGAATTTGGCAATCTTTTGGTATTGAGATTGGCCCTTTAGGGGTGAGAGGGGGGATGAAGTTGGCACTAAATCGATCTGCCAGGATATTGGCAATATCCTTGGGATCAGTATATTTAATGCCATTCTGTTGTAGCTCAGAGCAGATATGAGCATTGCCATTTAGATTCTTGACATAACTATGGACTGGAAATAAAAAGGAAAAGGAGGTAAATATTAGGTCTGAAGTTTTAAATCATTCTGATTACCAACTAAGATAGAGGATACAGGGGAGGAGCAGCATACCTTGTAAGAAACAGTGCAATTCTTTGAGCACCACAAAATCCAAGGATAGCAGAGAGAGAAAAAAACAAAAGGTAACCGTAGTTGATACCAAGCAATTATAATATATACTACACTATTATGTATTGTTATAAAGGTTATGAAGAGAAAATAGTAACTACTAAGCTGCTACACATAATTTAGCATTCTCCACTAAAAGTCAGGAATAACAACAGTGGTATTCTACAGAAACACAAGTAACTAGTAAAATGCTACACACAATTTAGCATTCTCCACTAAAAGTCAGGAATAACAGAGGTATTCTACAGAAACACAGTAACTACTAAGATGCTACACACAATTTAGCATTCTCCAACTAATTGTCCTTGGTTGGCCTGAACATAGATGCAGAAAGACTTTCTGGAATTAACTGTTAGAAAAGAGACTGGGGTAACGGTGCTACCTCATCTGAGATACAGTTGTGCAAGCTGTTTCTCATCGTACATACAGTAACAGACCATTAAGACACTGGGGCTTGTCTCAGGCTCTGATCTCAGGTCTTTTGTACTGACTTGTTCTGCTTCACCCCTAGTAGAAGATTAATTACCAAAGACAGAGATGAGCCGATTGTCACAGCTGCTCCATACCTTGTCTTAGGAATACAACTGCTTCTGATCTCATGCTTGATTTTGAGAATCCTTTAAGTATACAGCGGACGATTAGTAAACAAGTGTGAATAATATGATGACACCACCCTGTAATCTACTCTGATATCAGCATTAGACGAACACAGGCCTGCACTGCTCTACTTCTCCTTCTCAGCATTTGGCCTCCACTTTGCATTCCAGAACAGTGTCTCAAGTGATGACATTCAAAAGTGCATTCCACATAATCCCTTTGCCCATGCATCCCCATGTAATCCCTTTACCTCTTCACCACAGGTAATCCCTTCATTCCTGCATCACAGGTAATCCCTTTGTCCCTGCACCCCAGGTAATCCCTTAATCCCTACATCATAGGTAATCCCTTTCCCATGCATCCCAAGTAATCCCTTTGTCCCTGCATCCTAGGTAATCTCTTTACCCCTGCATCCCAGGTAATCACTTCATCCCTGCATCCCAGGTAATCTGTTTGCCCCTGCATCCCAGGTAATCTCTTTGCCCCTGCATCCCAGGTAATCACTTCACCTCTGCATCCCAGTTAATCAAGTTTCCCCTGAAAAAGAAGGTCATAAGGTATGTTTCATTTGCACAAGTTTTTATCTCTGTATTTCTGATTCTACAACTGTTGCTAAATCCGAGTGATTACTCAGATTCTCATTAATGAGACAGACAATCTTGAATATTCCTTCCCCCACTAATTCTTCTTGTGATGACCCTTCCTTGGAGGAGGCTATCAAGCTGACGAAGTCCATTCAAAAATGGTCCTCTCTCTTACATTCTTGAATAGAAAATCTTTCAAGAGTATTTCAAGGGAAAAGATAAGAACCACAGATTGCCCTATTCAGTGATGCGGATATTAGAGGGAGACGTTTTGTTGTTTAGAGGTATTCTGATATAGTTTTTTTGTACAGTTATCTAGACCACCTCTTTAGTGTTCCTTCTCCTACATCAACAGCCAGTGATAATGCTTATATTATGTATTTGGCCCAACATAAGTCTCAGAAACTCCAGTATCTGACCACTCTGCCCTTGGACAAACATCCACATCCATGGACAGTTTAGATGAAAAGACTGGTTTATTGGGATCTGAATTTTTTTGTCTGACAAGCCTCAATTCCAGTCTTCCCCTAAATAAAGGGCTTCCATGAACCAATCCACATTTCACAACTGGAATAAGAAGGAATCTGCAGTGACATCTATTAGCATTATTGCTTGCTGAGTTTTAATGTAACACATTGTTTATTAAATGGTACAAATGGGCTGGTTATAACTGATGTCTTATGTGTCTGCTTGTACAGGACAGCATGACTCAGGCTATGTGCAGTAATGAGCTACACCATTATCATACCATCCTGGAAGCCCCTTGTAGAGCTCCTAGCCTCTGTAAAAGAGATACAATGCCAGCTGCACTGTGCATGGAATAACTCTCCTCAGCCTTCCTTGTCCGACAAGCTCAAGCAGTGTTACAGAATGATGGTGGCTTCCACATGCAAAGATAGTCCACTGAAGCACAAAGTAGCTCTATCTTACCCCCAGCCTCCTGTGATATTACCTAGGATGACTGAAAGACATGATAGCTCAGACTACCTTCGGCTCTGCCAGTGGAATGTCAGTTCTCCAAGTGTACCTCATCCTGGATAGTGTAACCAAGACAAATGGGATTTAGACAATAAAAATGTACAGTTTCTCCTAGAGGCAGGCCATCTTGGTTCATCCTGCTATGGCAGATCAGCTAGTTACAGTGGAGCGTCTGCCTCATTCTCAGTCCCACCTTACAAAATTAAACTTTAAGGTTGTCTCAAGGTCGTGACAAGGAAGAATGGAATAATAGATGTAATCCTACTTGTTCTTCACCCCGTGAAGATGGGGGTACCACCCAGTACTGGAATTCATTCACATCAGTAATCGCACACATTTTATAAAGTTCCTGCCCCTCACAAGACATCTGCAACAGCTGGAAAGGCCACAGAAGTACCTCACAAAGAGGATTACTGGCCTCAAACATATGCCCTACACTGACCGTCTCAAAAAAACTCCAGCTTTACTCCGTAGCATATCACCTACTCTGAGGTGATCTCTGCCTAACATATAAAGCTATGTCAAACCCAGAGCTGTTAGACATGCTGCACCTAAAGAAATCCCAGTCCCTCCAAAATACATGCTCTAGGGACCTAAACCTTGTCACCACAATAAACAGGACATGCTGGAGGGATAGATTCCTGACCCAGAGACTTCCCATACTTTGGAACAAGCTACCCATCTATGTCAAGCAAAGTTCCTCATTAGCACTCTTCAAGAAAAATGTTGATGAGTGGATGGGAAATAGGAAATACACCCCGGGGATCATTTCTGTGGCTCTGCTTGACAGGGGCTCAGGAAAATAACTTTCTTGGGTGCCATAAGCCAGGGAACCTTGCTGGCTAGGCTTACCTAGGCCCTTGGGCCAATAGCCTAGTACCTACCTATGAACCTATGGTCGTACTTCAAGTCTTGCCATGAGTGCTACTGCTGCATACATTTTGGATGATGCCTTTAGATATGGATCCACATTGTCATATCACTGGTTAAGAACTACATAGATGCTTATGCATCTTATGATGGTGAGTTGAATTTTCATTACAAAGTGGCACTGTTGGGTCACCCCTTCAACCCTAAATTTTAGCTGTAGGGGAATAGACATTGCAGGTTAATGGCCTTTTGGTCTTGCCTTACTTGGAATGCTGGTTACTGTTGTCCTTACCCAGGTGTCCTCTATGCAGCTATATTGTATGATCTATCCTGACTATAACCTGTAATGCAATATATGCTTGCTTACATTATGGCTATTGGTTTACACAAACACACTCACACACACACACACATACACACACACACACATATATAAATATATGCATGTGTGTGTGTGTGTGTGTGTGTGTGTGTGTGTGTGTGTGTGTGTGTGTGTGTGTGTGTGTGTGTGTGTGTGTGTGTGTGTGAGAGAGAGAATGAAAACATACTCTACCTGAATGTTACCGTGTTTCACGTTTCTCCACACCTACACTGATATGTAGTTACTTAAGGATGCTGTTGATATGCAGCATATATTAATGGACAGCTGTGAGTGAAAAACAGCTTTCTTTGCTGAGAGCATGACATAGCAATGGGCAACACACATATGAGGCATACATCTCAATCTGTCAGTGCAAGAAATCTAGACTAAGTCTAAAATAAAGGGGGGCAAAATCCCCAAAGTATGGATAGATTTTAAATATTGCTCCAATGAACTTATGAAGTTTCTATAATAACAGGATTTGGATTAAAATGCATTTTCTGAAGTATATGAAGTATGAAACTCATTTTTATTTCATTGTTTAGTGACTTCAATCCCCAGTGATTTGCTAGAAAAGCAATAATGTTATGAGGAAAAGACCAAAAATATGAGGCAAAAATCTGAGCCTTCTGAAAAAAATCTGGACAGTTGAGAGGCATGATATGAGGATATATATATATATATATATATATATATATATATATATATATATATATCTGTACCCACAACAATTGCCCACAACAAGCATTACTGTAGAAGTAGTCATCTGCACAAAACAATGTCAAAGGAAACATCACAAATGAAGGAAGATTAACAAAACACTGGCAGTGTCTTTCACAAATATCTGTCCATCAGCAACAAACACATGACAGAACAGTATAGTCATGCGCATATCAAGCATGAACCTAAAAAGTGATACAATACACCACATGTAAAATAATATAGATAGACATACCTTGGTATCAGGTAGTCCACTATTTGCCTATGTAGAGGTAACCCTGTGTATGTGAAGATCACAGAACACTACACAGATATATGAAGCTTTCTTTGGGATTGTTTTAATTAGTTTAGGCAAGCCTCTGGATCATCAGTTAATGAAATGGATTTGTTCAAGATGAAGGATTTCCTTACCTGGAGAAAATAACCTTCAATTGATACTGGAGATTTTTTTTTTTTATGGAAAATGAAGAAACTGAGGGGTAATGGTTACCTATGTGTGGCATTAGCAATCTGTAGAGCAATAACAGAATCATTAGACAGCAACGTATCTGCGGTGCGGCAAAGTGGCAGCTTCCTTGGCTCCAAGGTGTTAGGGAACATGCCCTGCAGTTGCTGATGGATTGGTATTGGAATACATGCATTCAAAAATGAATATTGTATTTGCTGTCATTGCTGAAGTGTGTGGTATTGTAACTGTGGCAAGGACTTTTTTTTTTGTTCCCCAACTTACAGTTTGGGGAGAGGGGCAACATATCAGTGAAGTGCAGAGGGCACTAGATAAGCTTGCTACAGCTCTATCATTAGATATCGATGGTGTACCATTAATCATTAAACATTGGTGGTATAGGATGTACTGTACTGTACTGAATATACATTGTGTAAGAGTAAGGAGTAAAGCTCTTGATTAATTCTATTATATGCAGGGTCCAGCTAGTTTATATTAAAATCTCAGAGCAAAATACATTTTTGAATTCAATGGAGATTAACCATCAAGGACTGATACAGCTGAATTTTGTGGTGGAGGCTGGCAGGGTGATTGTTGAAGTGATCTATAACTGGATTTTCTTTATAGAGTAAGTTTACCTACAACCCAGGTGGCATGGGTCTCCATAGTTGATAGACTGAAGGTAGTGGAGAGATATTCATGACCTTTACAGAACAAAAGCATAACTAGTACCACAATTTTACTTTTGCGACTAATGTTTTCTGATTGTAAGCGACGGTTCGATAATCCTAGAATGTATAATTTCTGCTGTCATTTGTTTCTTCTGTTATAGGCTCATAGGTACGTACTAGGCTGGCTGCCCTTGTGAACCTTTTTAAGCCTAGCCAGTTTCCCTTTTTCTGCTTGAAATAACCTCTCCCATTAGGTTAGAATATGGCCTTACCCAATCTGTGGTCAATAATTACATATTACCCCTAATAAGAATAACTGGGATCATATCATAGATAATTTGAGGGGACCCATGCATGGGATAAAGCATTTAGGCACTGTCTCTGCCCATTAGTAGCACAGGGGGCAGTCCTGGGGTAAATTTTTGGTTTCCTATCCATAGATCCAAGTTGTGCTTGAATATGGACAGAGATGAGCTTTGTTTTATGTTCATGGGGAGTCTATTCTAGTGCAGCAGTATCCTCTATGAGATATACCTGTCCCTTCAAACTGTTTTAAATAATTATTATTATTATTATTATTGGCATTTATTATTGTAAAATTAATAGGTTCATAAGTAAGTACTAGGCTATCTGCCCGTGGGCATCTATAAACTTAGCCAGAATGTGTTGGCTTTCAACGCCCCCTTAGATTAGTTCCCTGTGCCTCGGTCCAGCAGAGCCATTAGTTCCCTGTGCCTCTGTCCAGCAGATCCACTGCAGTGATCCCTGGGGTAAATTTTCTGTTTCCCATCACTTTTCAAGGTTTTTCTTGAAGAGTGTTAGTCAGGGGCTCTGCTTAATGTAGATTGGAATCCTGTTCCAAAGCATGGGGAGTCTCTGGGACAGGAATCTATCCCACCAGCACATCCTATTTATCACTGTGGTGAAGTTTAGATCCCTAGAGCATGTGGCTCTTGGGGATTTGATTTTTTTTTTAGGTGGAGCATGTCTATCAATTCTGGGTTGGACATGGCCTTGTATGTCAGGCAGAGATCACCTCTTAGTAAGTGGTATGCAACTGAGTATAGCTGGAGTTTCTTCAGTCGGGCTGCATAATGCATCTGTTTGAGGCCAGTAATCCTCTTGGTGAGGTACTTCTGTGGTCTTTCCAGCTGTTGCAGGTGTCTTGTAAGGTACATCCCAAATGGAGCATTGTACTCTATGATGGGTCTGATGACTGATGAGTAGAGAGGTACAGTAACCTCTTTTGTTCTAGATGCGAACCCTTTTGTGATTAGATGGGCCACATAGAAGGATTTTCTAACCACCTTGGCAATATGATTATCAAAGGAAAGATTACTATCTACTTGGGTCCCTGGATCCCTTATTACATTTTCTGTATTTAGGGGACTACCACATATGTGGTAGTTCACGGGTACTTCGTTTTTTCCAAAGAGGATGATTATGCACTGTTTGGCAATTAGCTTGAGGCCATGATATTGACACCAGGTATCTGTCTCAGTAAGACCCTTCTGTAGGATGTCTGTATCAGCTGGAGAGTCAATTATGGCCCCCAGTTTGCAGTCATCTGTGAACCTGGTCAGCCATAGTCCTCCTCTGCTTGCCTGTACCACTGAGAAGTATATACTAAACAGGAGGGGTCCCAGGACTGAACTCTGGGAGACACCACTTGTAACTAGTTTAGAGTCGGACCTAGAGCCTGCAACTCTCGCCGTGTTGGTTCTATCCATGAGCCAGTTGGCAACCCATCTCATGACGTAGGGGGTTATGTTCAAGCTGGTGAGCTTGTCTATAATACCAGAATGAGGAATAGTGTCAAAAGCCTTTGCGAGGTCTAGGTAGGCTGTGTGGACCTCCTTTCCCTCGTCTAAAGCCTTGATAACTGTCTCAAAGAAATCCACCAGGTTTAGGAGGCATGATCTGCCCTTAACAAAGCTAAACTGGGTAGGGTCCAATGTTTGAAGGTTCCCAATGTCTCTGTTAATGAATTCCATGATCATGCGCTCCATAGCCTTGCAGACCAAGCTAGTCAGGCTTATAGGGCGATAGTTCCCGGGGTCCGTTGTGGCTCCACCTTTGTGGAACAGGATAACTGTTGCTGTGCGTCACTCTATGTGTACGTAGCCTGTAGAGAGGCCGAGTTTGAACAGTGTGTTTAGGTGAGGGGTTAGTTCATTTTGGAGCTCATGTAAGACACAGCCTGGGACACCATCTGGTCCCATTGAAGTTGTATTTTTGCCTTTGGATAGGGCTGTTTTAACCTGTGTGTCAGTGATTGCCAGGGCTCTACATTCTTCTGGTGTGGTCATGGGCCCTTTAGGGGGTGAGAGGGGGTGAAGTTTGCACTAAACCTGTCTGCCAGAATGTTGGCAATAACAGTCGGTTCAGTATATTTTGTGCCATTCTGCACTAACTCAGAGCAGATCTGAGTGTTTCCACTTAGGTTCTTGACATAGCTAAAGAATGCTTTGTAGTTATCTTTGGGGTCCTTGGCAATTTTTCTTTCGAAGCTAGCCTTGGATGATTTTATGAGGGATCGTAGTTTCTTGCTGTTACTGATCAGGGATGTCTTTCCTTCTCGGGATTTTACTCTTTTCTGCATTAGTTTCCTCCTTCTATTGTATAGCTTGTTTATGGCAGGGGTCCACCAGACTGGTTTCCTTTTCTTGGAGGAGTGAGTTTTGGTTTTGCTTGGGATAGCACGATCCATGCATTCTTGCAGGTGCTCATAGGGTGCCTTTGTAAGGGATTCAACAGCTTGGACAGCATTGTCCTTTAGCATGGGGGCTGTGAACCTTTCCACCCCTGTCTTAAATAACGTGAAGTTTGCTTTTGAAAAGTTTTTCACAGTGGTTTCCTTGATTGGGGGTGGACGCAGAATGTGGATATCCAGAGTGATTAGTCTATGTTCTGATCTACCCAGCGAGGGTTTGACCTCCGGTATAGAACACCGGTGACCCATGTTGGTGATGACCAGGTCCAATATGTTGTCACCTCTGGTGTCGGTGTTGACCAGCTGATCCAGGGCATTTGAGTTTATAAATTCTAGGAAGCGTTGGGCAAGGGAGTTAGTACTTGAGTAGTTCTCCCAGTTAATGTTTGGATAATTGAAATCACCCAATATTAGAGCGTTTGGTAGGACCTTCATATTTTCCAGTGTCTCCAGAAATGCGGAATGGGGGTGCTGGGTCATGGTGGGTGATCTCTAGCAAGCTACAATTTGAATTGCAGTTTTGCCTGTTGTTTGTTGCACATAGATGATCTCTGAGGCATTGTGCTATGCCACTAACCTGGAAGTGTGGGTATCCTTGATGAATATGGCTACACCCCCACCTTTTGTGTTTTGGTCCGGGTTCTGTGGCAGAAAAGTATGGTATCAGTTATAGCCTGGTAGTGCTGGGGTGCTCTCTGGAGCCTTAAACCAGGTTTCTGTTACTGTACAAATATCAATGTTTTCCATACTGAGGAGTGTCTCGAGTGCATGCATTTTGAGGTTTAGACTTCTGGCGTTGAGTAGCATTACCCTCAGTTTTTGGTTACTTGTGCTATTTACAGTGGTGGGTTTGTCTTTTGAGCCTTGCCTAAAAAAGGCACTATGAGAGCGGCAAAAGCCTTGGCCAATATTCAAAAGCCTAAGGGTGACAGGTGTAAGCCATCTCTTGCGAAGCAACGTGGCTTATCAAGCATGTCATCCCAGGTGGACAGATACTGGATCCCCTTTAAATGACACCATAAACTTAGGCAATTGTTGAAATTTATCATTTTTTTCTTTACACTGTGTCATCATTCTTGGTGTGGGCAGGATGCTACTCAGGGGCAGGGTCATACCGGCCTGGGCTACATGATCAGAGAGATCTTCCATGTCTCTCTTCATGTAGTCCAGGAAGGTACATCTCAGGTCATTCACACCAACATGGACAATGACAGAGTCATATCTGTACTTGTTCTGGAGTGACCTGAGTGCTTGTGTTATGTGGCGGATCCTGGCGCCAGACAGGCAGCTGACTGTAACCTTCTCCTTGTCCAGCCTAGTTAGTGGGACATCAGTGTTCCTGACTATAGAGTCACCTATTACTAGTGTGTTGGGTATGTTATTTTGCCTTAAGGGCTGTGATTGTGTGGCACATTGATTATGTGAAGTATGTGTTTCATGGTTTGTGATGGAGTGTGGAGGTTGCTTGGGTGTCTGCTTTGGAGGTCTCTGTTGCTTTTGCAGATTTTTATTTAGAGCCTTGAGTATGCTTTCATGTATTTATGTGTGTTATTTGCCGGTGTTGGTTTAGTAGGTCTATGTGAGACTGGTGGTGTGTTGCAAGTATTTTTCTTCTCCTCTTGGCTGTCAGTTGCAGTCTTGGATTGAGAGAGCTTTGCCTCCAGTTTGGCTGTATAATTGTATCTCTCACATATATTAGTGTTTGGTGGTAGGAGGAAAGGGTTGTCTGTGTACATGAGGCAGTTGTAACATTGCTTCAAAATGCCCAGATTCACCAGTTGGACTGGAGAATACACCTGAAACTGCCCTTTGGACATGCCTGAATAGGTAAAGTGATCTGTTTTACTGATTAGCTGGTAGGGACGAATAGAGAGCCTTGTCCTTCTGGACAGTATAGGGGGTCTAGAGCTAGGGCTAATTAGTGCTTGCTATGAGTTTTGAGCAAGTGCTGGGCTGTGAAATGAATGGTTTGAGTGCTTAAGTTGAAAATTTGTCTAGTTCCAAGGGAAAATTTGAAGAGCAGACTTCATAGAGCCGGGAATAGTTTAACCCTAGCTAACCGGCACTGCCCGGCACACAAAACCATGCAAATGCATTTTTTTATAGCAGGGAAATGAAAGAGATAGAAATTAGACCAAAATGGCCAATAAACTACTAACGTCTGGGCTATATTTATGTTTAATATTAGGTTTAGGAATTACCTATTACCTCCCACAAATCCGTGTTCCTGTTTTAGACAGACATAGTTTTACTGACTAGGCTCTGGCCATCACTAAATAACATTTAAGACACAGATTATTAGCACAATTTCAAAAGATTTTCAAGTGGTTTCAAGTGGCATTTTAAGGTTACACAATGCAATACTCTATGCAATACTTGGTTAGCTAGATCATCTGGCATCCCATGCAGATTAAACTTGCACTCCCTCGACTCTGAGTTAAGAAGCAAAGAAACCTCTTCTAAAAAAACAAAAAAATCGCTCTTCTGTCCTCCTGTAACTGTATCAATCAGTCTTATTAAAACTATAGCAAGCAGTTTTCTACAGTTACAACCACAGACCCACCTTACATTAAGCTCTTTAAATCCAGTATCTGTGTTCATTTATGAATACCACTACTGTAATCATGCACCATCAGCACCTGGCAATTGTGGACCCTTGCAGCTTGCACCTGGAGCACTTACCCCTTTCACCACCACCCTTGTTATGTCTCTGGATCAGTGAGGAACAATGTGGTATAATGTTATCCTTGGAATGAATAGACGTGTATATTCAAATTGCATTTGCTACATAATACACTTTTCAGACTTTGGTAGATTTACACTGATCAAAGTTTAAATTGTTGAGCACAATTGTTCCTAGATTTTAAATGATGGTGCCATTTTAATGGTTTGACTATTAGTCTGTAATCAGAAATGTTATCCATTTTGGCTAGTCTCATTGTGGTGCATTTATTAACATTCAGGGTAAGGTCAGTACTGCTACATTATGAATGCAATTTTTCTACATTACTGAAGGACTTTGAATCAGATTTATAAAGATCAGGCTACAGCAAGCAGGACTTTCTGCACCAGACCCTTTGTATGATTCTGCTCTTTGGGACCCCAACCAGCTACCCTCTGTGGGACACCAGTGATAACCCCCAGTGGGATGGATAGATACTCCTCTTCATTAAATTGATGTGCTATATTGCTTAATCATGGCTTTGTCCATTGAACTACATATGGACTGACACAATGCATTTTATCTTTACTTATGTACTTTTGTAATATAGTGTAGCTAAGTGTCAGGAGGCTGTATTTATGAACATTAGAGGCAGGGCCATTACTAATACTGCAGACATGTACTATTTAGACCTTCTTGGACATCTCATTGGAATGATTATGTTACTAAATTAAAATTTCAGCATATTTAGCCCACATGAGTCTACTTCCCAATATTACATTTGAGTAGTCTGAAAATAAGCCATGCCAGTACAACACCCTAAAATGCAATGGAGTGGGAGCAACTGTTTCTATATTCTTGATTCTGAGAAGAGTTGAGGAGAAAAGGAATTTCTGCAAATTCTTTCTCTTTTTCCAACTATGAATTTAAGATGAGTTGGGATTTAGGCTTCCTACCTACTATGTCATTGTTATTGATGACTTTCATCCCTTCTCTGACAGACAACATAAATACATTGTTGCTTGTGGATGTTTTTCATCACCATGGGGTGCAGCTTTAATGCTATCATCATCTAGTGACACCTAAAGACTTCCAAGCTATTACACTTATTTTTAGGAAATGTAATATAGTGAGGAATTATAAGTGAACATACCCAGTATAATTAATTGTACAAGATCACAGATAGCAAGAAGCCATACAGGACATTGGACTTTCATACCTCCTTTTTAATTTGTATTGAAAACATACAATTTGCAAAACTTCAAGGTATTCAAATAAGTGAGCAGAATTACAGTAAGCAGATCAATACAAAATGTTCAACATACAAGGATAACTCCATCACAGAACAATTTTAGTCTCAAAGAACAGCAAATGATGTCATAGCCTGAAGGTAAAATAATTATTAATGTGTCTATCATTATAAACAGTATCAAAAATATGGCAGTCAGCTAAAAATGTAGTGACTCACAGCAGACCTACCAAACAATGCATATTTATCGCCAGGAGTGACGTTAAGAAAACTCTTACACTAAGCTACTCCACAGTCTTTGAAGTAATTAAAATTGACATGTGTGATACGCAAAGGGAAAGTAATACTGACAAGGCAGATTTTATCCAGTGAACAGCACAGTGATGCTGGCTTTGCTTACATTATGGTTATGTGTACAGATAGCCAAGAGGGAATTCCAAAAATTCTTGCACTATTACATCCCAAAGTCTTTCAAGTAATTAAACGGGCAATGCACCAAATGGTGTTCATGTACAATATGCACATGAATTGTAACATTGACAAGACAGATTTTTATCCAGTGCACTAATGCAGTGAAAGATGATGATTTTTATCCAATTACATGTGTACACACACATACACACACACACACACACACACACACACACACACACACACACACACACACACACACACACATATATATATATATAGTATACAGCATACTTGCACTGTATGTGGAATGTGTACCATACTCACAGCTATATATATATCCCTAAGCTGCGACTAAATAGTGCTACGCTAGGTAACAAGTAGAGTGGATGAGTCTGCGACAGATGTCTGAAGTATCAAAGGTTTGAACTTGTGTCATGCAGGTAAAACAGTTCAAATCATAAAGATATGAATACACTTTACTTTGAATCACAAAGATTTGAAAAAAAAACAAAATTTATTTCTTGTAGGGGGGCAAGTCCACCCCCCTGCACCTCCTCACTCCCCCCCACTAATTATATACACCCAATGCAAGATCGCACTACAGTGAGGAAAGGCAGATTCCCCAATCCCCACAGTACCACAATCTCATAATGAAAAAAGCCGGTATATACAATCAGAAGATTTTCAATCAGCTGTTCCAGCTTTTTTTCCCTTCAGAATGTTGCCATTTCAATGGGTTATAAGGAACCCATATGAATGTGTGTGTGTGTGTGTGTGTGTGTGTGTGTGTGTGTGTGTGTGTGTGTGTGTGTGTGTGTGTGTGTGTGTGTGTGTGTGTGTGCATAAATATATATATGTGTATACATATATATATATATATGTACACATATATATATATATATATATATATGTATATATATATATATATATATATATATATATATACACACACACACACACACACATATATATATATATATATATATATACATATAAAATGTTGCTGTCTGTATAACCATAATATAAACAAAGACGACATATGCTGCATTAGTGGTACATCCATAAATCTCTGTTATAATTCACAAGCATATTGCATGTAAACTCTGTTTGTTACGTTGCTCTTTTAATCATGTTAAAAGCATTTCACTGCCCCTGCTATTACAGCCATCAGCTGGACTAATTCAATGCATGACTTTTCAAAATCCCCCCCCCCCCAAGCCCCTTCAATTATTCTTTTAAAACATTGTGTGTGGTGTGTACTTCCTCATAATTAACTCCCTCTTCCTCATCTTATACAGATGGAGGCCATTAGCAATGCAAGTCAGGATTTGGTAATGTCATACGCTTGTTTTGGTTTTTATAAATTATGTACTCTGAAGATATGTGAGTGCCCTATGGGACTGCCTCAGGTTATTGCCCATTACAGTGCAGTGTAGCACTTGTTCCTAGGGTGGTTATTCATCTTACTTCTTATTGTCAGACTCTGCACTGACTCATGCTTGTAAAATTAGTTAACTTACAATAAATAAACAAGTATAGTAAAACACTAAAAATTATAATGCACGTCCTTTGTGTGCACGAGTGTGTCTCTTCATAACTATGTATGCATGTATGTATGAGTATGTGTATAAAATGACATTTTAAGCAATGTAATATGGGAAGCCTACGTCATTCTGTAAAAGGATTACTTTTAAAAGAATGCTGCTCAACTAGTTTGTCGGCCATTTTAATATACCTGCATAAGTTCATTCAAGTACAATGTCTTGAAACCATTTTATGTTCAGTTTACTGTCACTGTTTATATACCACAATATTTAGGCATTAATGGGGGGTTTTTTTGCCCTAAATTTTACATTTTGCAGTTAAAATTATTTCAGTAATGTTGTCATGATATCGTACATGTAAAGTTTGGTGTGACAGATTTCTGAAAATAATAACTTGTTTGGGGATAAAAAGAATACCTGTGCAGTTTGCATGGAAATGAAATGTTGTTTTTCTTGGTTATTTTTTTGCTGAATGAGGAGGAACCTTAATGAAGCACAAAGGGCTGCAAAAGCATCATAGTTAAAAAATAAGACTTTTTTAATGTGGTGTTACTCATGTATTAAATGAGTGTCTTGAATATATGAAAATTACTGCATTGATGTGGCACAGGTTCTGGTTATAATGCAAAACTGTAACTAAACTTTAGTCTTCAGTATTATTCTGTATCATAATTATTTTCTTACTATAATAATATGTGAGTATATATGCACAGATTTTGGATTCCTCTAATCCTATGTCTTTGGACAACAGACCGGGTACAAATGCTCAAAAAACTATGTACCAACAACTGTATTAATGGAACAATACACACTGCGGTGTCCAAAATAGTGCATAGGTTATTTTCCTACCAACCTAACTGTAAGATGATGATAATTTTTTGGTTGGTGTCATGGCTGCTCTCAGCACCTTTACAGTTCTTATTTGATATTTTTATTTACACCATTTATTAACTACATAACTGGTCTGTCTCAAAGCCCTTTCTGCCATGAGTTGGGTAATAAGAGCCATGTTAAGTGCAATATAGAGCTGCCAGTACTGGTCTTAGTTGTCTTAGTGACTGTAATATCTACAGAAATGTATAATTTACCTCAAAAGAATTCTGCAGTAGTCCGTTTGCATAAATCAAAACACTGCATTCCTCATCAAGTTTCATACATTCTAGTCTAAGAACATGTCAGACCTGTAAAGCCAAAAGGTTGTATTAAGTAAGAGAAAAAGCGTGGAGAAAAAAGTCATACAGGAAGCCTAGAAAGAAAATGACCAGCAATACAAGCGTGGCTGTCCAGGTTGCTTCACAACAACCTATTTCCGAAAGTCAAGAAGTTTGTTTTTAAGAATTATAGCAGATAGGGCAAGACATGAACATCTGAGATCCCAGAGGGAGTGGAATGACGTAAGTGATTTCAGCATATCAAACACTTGATGAGATACTGTAAAACATTTACACCATTATACTATTGTTTAATCACATTAAGCACTAAATCAAGGACTGTGTGTTAGGTACCAAAATTATATCATCGGTGGGCTGCTTGCTTATATTTCTTAACAAAGGAGAAAATTCATACATCATTTAGAAGAAGGCCATTCTAGACTATATGATGTAGTTGTTTTAAACAATAACTTTATTACAGTGTAATACAAAATTAATTGTGTAGGGTTAAGCGTTCCTTCCACTTGGGGACGTCCATGAAGCACTGCAAACAGCCAGGATTACTGATACTGTGGGCTGGATATTTGTGAAATAAAAGGGGCGCAGGATTCCCTGAAACTTTTAAACCAAAAACAAAACAGTAATAAATGAAACTATCTTAAGATTGTACATCTATATCCCAGTTGGTATGCATTATGTTCCAACCAGTTTCAAAATAAGTTGTATTTTCCTTGCAAAGCTAAAATGCAATACAGTGCTGTATGACTAGAGTGTATTCTATAGGTTTGAGCAGATTTCCCATCCATAATGAGATACTCATAAACATGTTGCTCTGAGCACCTTTTTCCTTGCAGCTGATGGCTGGAGTCATTTAGCTGCAAGTACAAATAGGATTGGCTGTACCCATATGCAATGATGTGCTAATTTTTCTACAGCTGCTGTTTTTGCTAATCAAAAGTTACATTTTGTAGAAAATCCAAGATTTTCCAAGGACACTTTGTATTCATATAGACAAAAGTTGAATAGTGCCCAGTCTATAGATCTTGGTTGTTAGTGACTTTTTGTCTATGCAGTACTTTTATATGACTCGTTGTTTTGTTTTGTTTTGTATTTTTTCTACCACAGTTATATATATGGTGAATAATGATTTTCAGTTTTCTTATTTAGAATCAGTTTTCGCTGTGACAGATGGTAAAGTCATACCAGAATAGTTAATAGGTTGTCTGGTTCCTTCTTGGTGAGAAACCCTGAAGATAAGAGTACAGTTGCCATGCCATCTAAGTGAGGAGGGGGCTTTGGCTTGTGGCCTGAATGTTCATACATTTTTTCATTGTCTGTTTTGATAGCTTGAATGTACTTTGTTTAACAAGTGTTGATCTAACCTAGTCTTCCTAGATTTCCCCTGCTGTTACACTGTCAGATACCACCACTAAGTAGCTATTCTCTATCTAGAAGGCTGTCCTGGAGGCCATGAGACTAGATAAAGGGCTCATTACTCCACAACCCCTCCCCAAGGCATCATTTCTGAAGTCATTTTCATATCTTCTGGAACTATTGGAACTGCTTAAAGTATATTGGTCATATTCTGATACAAGTTTAAATAACAAATCTTTGGAGTTGGAACTAACCTCCTTACTATATACAATATAAAATTATAAGAATTTGAAGCAAAAAAAATGTGTTGTTTTTTGCATTCTACTCCATTGATGATGTCATCTGAAAATTTTCTTGAAGCTGAAACTCCCTACAATGGTATTATGAAAGACTGACCCCACAATGCTTCACTTTTAAGCTAATCTATAGACTACTACATTTCTATGCTTAATGTACCAACAGGAGGGGTTTTTTTGTTTGCTTTTTTACTTCCTACAAAGGCAAGTTATCAAATAGATCATGCAAGTTGGACACCCTACACTGAAAATTAGTACTTGATAATGTGAAAGTAAAATCGCAATGTAAATAAGAAACAGTTTTTTTGAAGAAGCTGATTTTGCTTACACATAATCCTTTGCAGCTGTATGTAAATCATTGCCTACTACCTGCCATGACATCAGTTGCAGATATATTTAGAGAAAACCTGAGAAACAACTAAGCTAAAAAAAATGCAGCATACTATAATCTTCATTTTTTTTTAAATCACTTCCAGCTTTAATATGAGGGTATAACTGGGAAAGAAGTTAACTGTAAAACAAAGATGCTTCAGAACATGACTAATATGCTTTAAAACAACTGACTGGGGGAGTTTGCCATATGCAATTATTTTTTTTTCTATTGTGTAAAGTATCTATAGGGTATGTTTGCGTGGGGGGTGATTTAAGCTCCAACCTTTTGGTAGCTGGACTCTGAAGCTGTCTTACAGCTACCCAAAGTAACTGTAAATTAGATACTGGCTGCCATTTATATGGTTGATAACATATTATTATAGCTTTTATCACGAGAATTAGTTGCTTTATGGATCACATGATCTGGAAAGTGATTTAATACTGGATAGCATGCAAGTAATAATAAATGAAAGGATGATGAACGGTACAAGGACTAACTGAGTATAATTAGGGTAACATTTCCTTGTTAAGTGCTTAGGTAGAGGAACCTCAGTTTTTGAAACTTCTAATTGTTTTCCCTGATTTTTGTTAAACTGCAGTAAAAGTGTTGACCACATTTGCAGACTTGAAAATTTGTGATGCAGTTTCCTTAGACGTACTGCACACTTTTGTAGACTTCCATAAGTTATGACTCTTCTGTGAAATTATTCAAACAAATCTGTTCATATTTATGGTTGATTTGCAAAAATCTGTTGAAGATTAACCTGCTTAGTTTAAAATAAGGTTGGGAGGGATGGAGGCACAGTCATTTAACTGCTAATTTAGAGTGCTAACTTGGTTGAAACAAGAAAGAAGAACCCCTAACCAATTTCAGGTTATGGAGAGCAGAAAAGTTTACACAACACATATGTTCCAACACCACATAGACTCTTCAAACTTTGTGTTCATATGTTGGAGATATTGCAGAATATACTATTCCTGTGCTCTTTAAACATAAGTACGTTCTAGTCATATGTTGGTTGAAATTAAACTAGCTGTATTCATGAAAACAAAAGGAAAAGTACGATGTGTCCTTGTTAAATCAGGAGGCAAATGTATGGACAGTGAGTATACCAAAGCCCTTCCTGTAACTGTGTTGGGTATGGCTCAATATACCATATTAGTTAGATATTCAAGTGTTTTGACAAAATATTAGCAATTCATTGTAGGTAAGTAATTTTGAAGTTGCCATTAGGAGGTTTTACTTCAGGATATGATAAGGGATTTCTTAAAGTATTCTTATTTAGCTCCTGATGAAAGTAAAATGTTAAAGAAATGTAGTAAAGGTTTTGGTATGAGTGGCAAACATTTGAAGGAATGTAGGCTATAGTTCACTCACTAAACAAGAATCCTTATCATCAAAGTTAGTTGGAAGGTTCCCAACAGTCTTGTATGTAAGGATTCTTGAGTGAAATTTCAGACCACAATGGAGGAGCCTTTCTATCCTTACTTTAGCATCTCAGTGGGTGAGTAACTTAGTAATGCCTAGTAACAGTCAAATATCAACAAATATTGTACCCATGGAAAATAAAAAACATCTTTAAGAAGTCACTCAAGGAGTAGTATAAACTGCAGTAGAGAACTGCACTCTTTGCCAATATATGATATGGCCTTTAAATCAAAACCACTGACACTAATTAATATGTGATAGTCAGGTGCAACAGTTTCTTGATTCACACCACTAACCATCAAATAATACACAAAGGGTGATTGCTCTTTGCACTGTAGAGTAAATGCTGGCTATTTGGTTTGGGTTAGCATTAACACATTCCATACATAAATACACTTTAAATTGAACAGCTGCAGAGTAGAGTTATAATCACTGGTTTCCCAGTATTTCACCCACCCTGTTCTCAACCCACTGTCTTTCGGTGCTATCTTAACAATAGTAAGTGAAACCTGGCTAAGAACATTGTTCATACACACAAACACATAGACATTTTTTTCCAAGAGGTCTAACAATACCCTTCTTTTGCCAGTGTCCCTTTTCTTGTCATCATGGTATCATGGTATCACACTGCCACCATCTAGACCAATCTAAAACACCATGAACACAATTAAATGTTCACTCATTTATTCATTCTTAAAACAAACCAGCTTTAACATCCTCCTATGACAGCTATGGCTAAAGCAGTTGCACTTTCCAGGCAGATGCCAACATTTAATAGGTTACCAAGTTTAAAGAGTACTAATCTGGCATTTAGCAGAGAAGAATAAGGCTCTGTGCTTTTAATAAGCTGCTTTCTGTAATCATGGGTATACAGTTTCATTCCTTCCACCTTAATTTGCCTACTGTGTGACTCTCTACAAGCCATCTCGAACAGTGTTTCCAGGTCATCCCTATTAAGAGAAATTTGTGTCCAGTGGATTTGCCTGGTTAACAAATGTATAAACAATTTTACCCTTGCAAACTAATAAATAAATAAATCACCAGATCCAGTCTGCTGAAACTAAAAACCAAAACATTTTACCTGCAAAAATAAAATTAAGCAATGAACTTTGTAATATTAAATATGCAACAAATAAGTACTTGCACGTGGAAAACTGAAACAAAGTATTTAAACTGATGGAAGGCATTTTAAAAAAGTCCCTGGAATTTAGAAAGGCATAGTGCAATGGAGAATTCTTATCTCAAAAGGTTTCCACATCACGCCAAGACGATTGAATTCACAGGGGCCTCAGTCTTCCCAGAGAAGCTAGCACAATGCATGAGCTGCTAAGGATAACTCTAGCTTAGTCTGGTCTAACTACAATAGTGTTCAATTCAGAGACATGGCACTGAGCCAGTAATGAAGTCTTTTTCATCCTTGCTATACTATGAATCACATTTTTACTGTTGTGGTAACTGGTGAACCCGAGTAAGGCATATAGCATGGGTTGTGAATTGTTTACTGAATCCTAGGGTGTACAGCTATTTTGCCCCGATCTGAAAACATTTAACAGTACTACAAAACTCACAGGCAAAAGTCACAAACCTATGATCTCATTCCAAAACATTGTCTGTGATCACTCCAGTGGCGCAGTCTAGCTGTCATTCTCAAAAGTTGCTTTCTGAAGTTTTGAGTCCCATGTCCTTTTTGGACTGATTCGAAAAGACTTGTTCTCAGTATAAGTAGCCACTTACGCTGAGAGCAGGCTTAGAGCAGGTGTTTTGGAATCTGGCCCATGGTGTAAGCTTGTTAATAGATAGGTCTTACATAAAAGTAAGTCACGATGACAGCGAGTCTTTCAAAATTAAAAAAGAGTCCCAGGTTTTGTTTCTCCTGCATGATTTAGATTGTAAATAAAAGCTTCCTGTTTATATAGTTTTTTAACAGCTGGGGAAGCTGCAGTCCTTTTATGACAAAAAAATCTGCCAGTTTGTGTGTATGTCTGTTTGAAAACAGCTTCATATAAAAATAACATCAGGATTTTTATATGGATTCATACATTTCTTTGCAGCTCTGTTGTATGGTTTACTGCAAAGTAAACTGCAATTTGGACAGCATTTCACTTCTTTTTCTTCTTTCATATCTTTAATGCATATTTATTACAGGTATTATGCCTACACTCACATGAATGTGTAGGACCGAGCTGTGCCATATCTGTCAACCTCTTATATACAAGAAATCTGGAAAAAGCCTAAAATAATGGGAGGGCAAAAGTACAGCAATATGGACAGATTTTAAATATTATAAACTTAGAAACTTGTTATAATAACCAAATTTAAATTAGCATGTATTTTCTTAAGGATATAAAGTCTGAAACTGAAATTTATGTCATTATTTAGTGACTTTAGTCCTCAATGATTTGCCAGAAAAATCACAAATTTTAGACTGAAAATATGAGGTAAAAATGTAGACATTTTGCAAAAATCATGACAGTTGAGAAAAATGCCATACCTCCCACTCCAAAAATAAGATAATAAACTGCCATCACATGTAGTAGTGTTTATACAATATATTACTTTAAAAATCTTTATAAATTCTTAGTACTACTTTGGTGTGGGCATATGAAAGACATACCTACAGCTGACAAAATCTATTCACTTGAGCAAACTACTACTATGACCAACCAAAGCCTGTAATATCAAAATCAAGATGGTGCCCATTCCATTACTAAAACAATGCATCACCTCTGTAAAACAATGCCTGTTAGAGACTATCAGGAGATCACTGAATCATTATTGGGTTTTCCAGACCTAAGTAATTCAATAACAGGTATAAAAAATATGTGCTTCTGTGCTGTAGAGCATGGCATTAGAAAACTGCATCAGAACTTTAAATCAGTATTGTATACAGGAAGCTTGAGAACTACTGAAGCAGAGAGAGAAGAGCATTTGCACATGCTATACTATACTTTGAACAAGGCACTCACTCACAGCAACATAATTTCATTTAAAGAAAGAAGGTTTTCTTCAGATTCTCTTTGTTTGAATTTCAGCCTACAATTGAACCTTTTTTTCTTACCAAATTGTGGTTATATTTTTCCAAGATTCTCTCTTTTCCCTGATACATTTCATAAGACCATGGGACGGATTCATTAAAGCCTACACTAAGTGTACATTGTTCTGAGTGAACATACAACACATACATAACTCACACCTTCGTATTCCTAATTTTACTTTTCCTACTGATATTCTTGCAGCTTTAAATATTGTCAGGGATTCATGCAGGTTACCACAAAGTGTAGACTACATTTACACCTACTGTAATCTTTCTGAGTGACTAGAAAGCACAAAACATGTTATAATAATTTTATTACATACATGCAGTGTCCACTTAGTGTAGGCTTTATTGAATCCCTCCCAACATTGAATCTGTTACAACCTTGAACAAACTCCAACAAACCTACCTTAAGATAGCTAGGTTTGTCCCAAACTCTCCTTACAATTCACATCACTGCCTTGCCCTAAACTCACTCCAGTGGCTTGAATTCCCTCAACTTCTACTACTATCTCAACTTCAGATGCTAAACTTTATTCTTTATAAGCCTTCATCTTGTCCTGGTATCTCTTCCTTCGTCTCTATCTATACTCCACCTCAGACTCTCCGCACCTCTAACCAGCAACTACTGCACATCTACCAACCTAAAAAACTGTAGGCAAACCCCTATATAAACACTCTGTTGCCCAAGTTTGGAACAAACTTCCAATAGATATATGTTCCATCATCCACCCATCTTACTTTAAAGAAAAACTCAAACTTTATCTAATTAACTTCAAAACTTGCCCTTGTGAAGCCCCAACCTAGTGCCCCTCCATTATACCTCTCTTACTCCCATCCCTCACATCTAAGTACTCCATTAATTTGGATTCATATTAAAGATACTAAATCTATACTGTTGGTCAAAATTCTTCTTGTATATATGTAAATATATGTGTTTCACTGTAAAAAAATATGTGCATGCAATGCTATTCTATTTTTTAACCTTCTTGTATAACAGACTTCTGTTACATTTTTGATTCTAAAGTACATGCATTCCTATTCTATTTTTTAACTTTCTTGTATAACAGACTTTTGTTACATTTTTGATTCTAAAGTTTGAATTTCTGTAATTTGTTTATGTGTTGGAGCTTTTCTCCTCGGGTCTGCACTAAAAATGGGCCTCAAGCCCAGCTGGACAACCTAGTTAACAAATGTCAATAAATAAATAAATCTGACCACATGTAAAACATTGGTAACAGTGCTTTCAGTCACTGCCTTTTCTTTTCCATGAACATATTCATTTCCATGAAACTTTTCTCCTGGGATCTCCTCTGAAATGAGAATATTTGTGCTGTCTAGCCATCTGAGCTAAATACAAATAAGAAAAATAAAAATAAAATTAGTTTTATTATGAAAGTTATGAAATGATGTCCCTGGACCTTCACTGGAATGGGAGTTATTGCCTACCTGTAAAACCTCATTAACAAATGCAAAGAAAATAAAGCCACTTATAAAGTAAAGTACATGGTACAATCAGATCCACTTAGATTTAAAGGTTACTGTAGCTGGCTACTGTTTTAACCATTATGTTTAGTGGTGTCTAGCAGAATATAATTTCATTTATAAGCAGAGGTATTTGAAATCCATACAATGAATGATTTTACTTGTATAAATTCTATATTTTTGTTAGATCAGTGGTTGCTCTCCTGAGGGCACTACTGGAACTTACACTGATTTTTTTTTTTAATTTTTTGTTTGTTTGTTTTGTTTTGTTTTTACAGTTCAAGGAATTAAACACCTCTGTTGTGGGCATGATGACTCATATGAATGAAGATAAACAAGGTGAAAATACTGGATTCAAATATCTCAGCGAGGTGCAGGTACATACCTAGACTTTTCTTACAAAATGGTAAAGTAAAACTTTGTAAAGAAGCTTTCTTTTTTAGATAAAGATTTAAAATTCCTGTGTTTAACTTCTACTTTCCAGTAGTTCTCCTTATAATTTCAGCCAGGTATTGTAGCCGCATCATTTTATTTTGCAGGTCAGTGTCTATGTGACATTATGCGCTTTTGGTCATTATGATCCGCATCTTGATGCCATAGTTATTGTGGGAGGTTCAAATAATTTCTGAGTAACTGATTTGGCTGGACTAGAGAAATGTACACTATGGACAATATCTCTAAATAACTAACATCTGTCTGTCCAGATAGTGGCTTCAGAGTTGGAAGAGTGCACAAGTAATAGGACCGATAAGAAGACATTCATTTTGGCAAGCTCCAGATTTTAAGCTCAGCCTTTAGGGCTACTCAGTAGATAAAACTTGCACATACTGCTGACATGCCCTCTACTCCTGCCATGCAAAGCAAAACAATCTTTCTCTCCAGTTTTCTCTTTCTTTGCAAAATCATCAATTCTTAGAGAAAAAGCCCAAAGCTGTTTTAATATTTTTGACTGACTTTCTGAGTGTTTAGTGCAGTCAGTACACTTTTTTTTTTTCGTTTCTCTTCAAAATCTTTTTTTTCCTCATTATCAGGTCTTGGCCCACCATTTTCTGGATTCATGACATCCTTACCACTTCTTTTCAAGTGTACCTGAGGTAGGTCCATTCTACCTGTTAACAGTCACATTAAGTGGCTATATTGTTTCAGGTCAATATCATGGTATTTGTAGGTATCAGACTTGCATTATGTTTGATGATGCTATGAAATATTAACACAAAATGGTCCAAAAAAGATTTATCTTCTTTAAGGAATTCTCCTTCTCTCAAAAAGAGTGTGACTTGCCCTCCTCTTCTACTTCTTCTTCTTTGTCTTTTCTTTCCTCTTATACAGAGCATTTAAGTTCTTCTAAGAAATAGTTCTAAAAGGTTAGAGTATATATCAGTAAAGAATAAGGGTTCCAACGTTCTAGATAAACAAGCTTCTTTGGTTTTCAAGTTACTGATGGTTTTAAGTTCTTTGGGGCAATCTTGCCCTAAACTGGTAACATAATATGATGATAGTTATCAGGGAAGGCAGATAAAGTATCTATTTTTCTCAGGTGTTTAGGCCTTACTCTTTTTCTCTATTAAGTCTGTTTTTCGCATTTTTTATTATTTCCCTGTAATTCCACTGATTAATATGATGCATGCATGCACATGTGTGTTTCTGTGTTTGTATTCCAATGGTATAATTCTTACAACTTCAGTTTATCCGGTCCTGCATGCACACATGCATGCATATGTATGTATGTGTATATGTGTGTTTATGTGTTGAATGTGAGCATGTATATCAGTATCAACACGTCCATCAATCTGTCTACTTATCAAGCAATCTGTTTGTCTTTCCATCTAGCTTTCTACTTATCTGCCTATATCTGATTTTCTTTTACTTTTACAATAATCTCTGAACTATAAAGAAAGATCGCTTTGCTGTGCATGATGGGGGGGGGGGATTGGGGGAGTATCAGCAGCAAAGTTTTATCTGCCGAGCAATCCTTAGCCAGGAGCTAAGACCTAGAGGTTTATGAAGATAGACCTTCTTTTTACAGATCTAGCACTACAGTACCATCATAATTTACTTATTTTTTTATTCACTTTAAATACTATAAATAAAAGCACCCCAGTGGTACATAAACAAGCAGAACAACTTGACACCAACTCTAAAACAGACAAATAAGCAGACTATATACAAAAACTGAGAAAGAAGATAAGAAAATGTAAGGCAATAAGATAACAATGTTGTATAATACTTATGATACAGATAATTTCAAAATATACCTCTAAATATTTAAAATTATATTTTTGTATTTATCTAGAAGCAATCCTAACTTTGGTCAAACTTTTAAGATGTGCTAATTTTCTTCAGTGTTTCATATATAACATTTGCATTTCCTTATTTAATACATACATAAGAATTCTAAAAAAAACAATACAAAATGAAGAGGAGGTAGACTGTTTCAGTTTAATATTATTACTGTCAAATCCTATAATAAGGATCTTTAATTTGAATTGATAAGGATCTTTAATCTAAATTTACACAAGTCATTACTAGAGAGAAAACAAAACTAAATAGCTAAGATAAATTAAAATTATCTGACCATAAAATATGGCAAAATGTTTGTATATCAAATCAATATTTTAATAACTACAAAACCCAAGCCTAAAACCGCAAAATTCAAAACACCGAACAAACCGCATACACTACACCATACATACACCACAACACCCACATCACAACATAAACAAACAAAAACTATACACATACACAACTCATACACCCCCCTGCACCCCCCATGTGGGGGGTTGTGCCCCCCACACACCCCCTACTTAAATATACTAACTCTGAGAGTGCACAAACAGGAAACAAAAGCAAACACACACGGACATTCTCCAGTCCCTCACACACACATATCAAACATATCACCACACTCAAACACACTATAACCCCCACTCAAATCCCTTACAAGACATTCACTTACCTGACAAAACACCTAGATCCACACATGGCACCACGCACCATAAACACACTATCCCCAGTCATCACTTAACGTAAGGCCATAACCACGAATTTGAGATATTTGAATTCACAATTATGAGCTTTTGCTATTTTAAACATTTGGATTTATAGTCTTGAGACACTGAAATTCGACATTTCACTATTTTGAGATTATAAACGGCTCCCATATATACATACATAGTTTAGCTTACATATGTATACATAGTTTAGTTAAATGTTTCAAATGTAATGGTATCCTTTGAATTTTAGTAGGTATGTCAGACAGTTCTGTGGTGCAGCATGATAAAGCCATGGCTACAGCCCAGGAGACTGGAGATCAAGTAGCAGCTCCAGCATCTGCAGGGCTGACTGACTACAACCCAGGAGACTGGAGATCAAATAGCAGCTCAGTAGCTCCAGCATCTGCAGGGCTGACTGACTACAGCCCAGGAGACTGGAGATCAAATAGTAGCTCCAGCATCTGCAGGGCTGACTGGCAAGGGACAAGGCATGAATGATGAGGTGTATTCCTGCTCACCTTTCCCAAGTGGGAGGATGTAAAGGAGGCATGTATGTGGCTGTACTGCTTGCTCTGGCTCTGGTGGAGATGAAGCCAGAAGACAACCTTATATGCAGCAACTCTATGGCAACACTATAGTTGGAGAAAGGGTTAGGCGGTGGATTGCATGGAAGCACACCTGCCCTTCAGCCCAGGGTGGATCCACTCCCAGTAATCACACCTTATTTCAAATGTTAGCCTCATGAAGAGATCTGCACTCAGAAGGGAGCAGGGCTACTTACTGAAGCAACCCAGGCCACTGTGAGCATTACTGATAGCTCTTTGTGTCCACCCTGCCTCCATGCACCTGACATGGTAGCCTGGAAGGACTAGAAATCCATGGCCTGGTGTGGTGTACAATAGCAGACCAACCTACTTCTAATATGCACAGACTGAGTGAAGGGAAGACTTAAGATAAACCCATGTTGTTACAAAAGACAATCCCACACAACTACAACAATATATATCAGGTATGTGTAATTACAACAGCTGTCTAGTCAACTGCATATGGTTGACTAGACATTTGGTCGACAGGGTATACAAGACTGACAATCCCTAGATAAGGGAATATTGCCTATCCCTGGGGACTGTGTGATGTCAGAGTTAATATATATAATTAACAGGGGTGTGGTGGGTGCAGTGTGGCTTGCCCCCTGCAAAAATAAAATGTTACTTTTTTTTTTTTTTTTTTAATTAAAAGTTACATGTGCTGAGGCTGTTTCATGGGACATGCATAGTGATCAAAACCACTGGGGCCCTTAAAAGCCTAGCCATGCAATCCAAATGTAACCCACAAATTTGACTTATATTTGATTCATATGGGGTGATTTACTGATCACCTCTTTCCATAATAGACATAGAAGTCAGACAAGGCGTGAATTTCCGATTACCCATTTATTGGTCCAAGTTGTGCATAAATACAGATTGAGAGGAGCTCTGTTTCACATGGATGGGGAGCCTGTTTCAGAGAATGGGAATTCTCTAAGAAACATATCTGTCTCTCCAACATGTCCTCTTTACGGTGCAAGCAAAATTTAGGTCTTTTAATGTAATAGTTCTGATGCTGTTTGCTTTGCGGATATACAAAAGATTCATCAAGATAGGGTATATACATTTATAGATATAGATATGTCATTTCTTTAGTGCTATATTGCTGTCTAATCTTCATTATGATAATAATATTTTAGCCATATTTTAGCTAAAAATAAGACATCAGAATGTTTTAAACAATTAAGTCAATGCGTAGTTCCTTATCCTTCCTTTCAAAGTTATAAGTCATTTAAGAGGAATATAAATCCAAAAGTATTATTTATTTGACAAATAGAAACGAAGCAACATTTTAATTCTGGGATTTAACATTATTACTTTTTCATATAATGTTGCTTAATTTTGTTGATGAGTGAATGTTGTGTTGCATATAATTAAATAAAAGCAGCAACAGTTTATTATTTATTATGTTTAGTATGGAATTATTGAATTTAATTTACTATTTTTATAGAAAGATAGCTGTACACTGGGATTCAATAAACTCCATGTAGGTCTGTGCGAAGCCTACACAGAGTTTCCATGTGTGCAAGGTGAGAGGCAGCGCACACCACTGCACAATGCCATGTGTGCAAGATGAGAGGCAGCGCACACCACTTCACAATGCCATGTGTGCAAGATGAGAGGCAGCGCACACCACTGCACAATGCCATGTGTGCAAGATGAGAGGCAGCGCACACCACTTCACAATGCCATGTGTGCAAGATGAGAGGCAGTGCACACCACTGCACAATGCCATGTGTGCAAGGTGAGAGGCAGCGCACACCACTGCACAATGCCATGTGTGCAAGATGAGAGGCAGCGCACACTACTTCACAATGCCATGTGTGCAAGGTGAGAGGCAGTGCACACCACTGCACAATGCCATGTGTGCAAGGTGAGAGGAAGTGCACACCACTTCACAATGCCATGTGTGCAAGATGAGAGGCAGCGCACACCACTGCACAATGCCATGTGTGCAAGGTGAGAGGCAGCGCACACCACTGCACAATGCCATGTGTGCAAGGTGAGAGGCAGTGCACACCACTGCACAATGCCATGTGTGCAAGGTGAGAGGCAGCACACACCACTGCACAATGCCATGTGTGCAAGGTGAGAGGCACCGCACACCACTGCACAATGCCATGTGTGCAAGGTGAGAGGCAGTGCACACCACTGCACAATGCCATGTGTGCAGGGTGAGAGGCAGTGCACACCACTGCACAATGCCATGTGTGCAAGGTGAGAGGCAGTGCACACCACTGCACAATGCCATGTGTGCAAGGTGAGAGGCAGTGCACACCACTGCACAATGCCATGTGTGCAAGGTGAGAGGCAGTGCACACTACTGCACAATGCCATGTGTGCAAGGTGAGAGGCAGCACACACCACTGCACAATGCCATGTGTGCAAGGTGAGAGGCAGTGCACACCACTGCACAATGCATTTTCATGCTGCTTACAATGTTTCAGAGAGGTTTTGAGGCTGGCAACAGTGTTGCTGGCCAGGAAACTGTAAGATGAACACAGATAACAATTCTGTTTAAAGAAGAGCACATAAAATCAGAGGTTTTACGTGGAATGCCACAGTGATCACCAGGGCTTCACAGATAGCTCTCAGTCTGTTAGGTCAGCACATCTGCACAAAGGCCAACATAATGTTGAGACAATCAGAAATAGGGACTTATTTGACATAGATGTCACATAGCAATGTGGTAGAATGAAACTCAAACATACCTATAAAAGTATAACTTTTAGAGAAAGAAATCTGCACAAAGCCATAAATAATGGAGAGACAAAGGGCCAAAAATAGTGACAGATTCTAATGTTGCTCTTACAGATCTAGAAAGCTGTTAGAATAATGGGTTTTACAGTAGCATGAATTTTCTGAAGAGCATAAAGTTTGAAACTCAAATGTCTGTCATTATTGTCTGACTTCAATCCACACTGACATGCCAGAATGATTTACCAGAAAACCAAAATGATTTGAGGAAAAGGTCGAAAATGTGAGAACAAAATGGACATTCTGCAAAAATCAGGCAGTTGAGAGGCTTGAACTGAAATATATGTAATATTGAGTCACATCAGTCCTAAAATCATTCCAGTGATATGTCAGAAAAGCACAAATTTGATAAGGAACATATCTGGATATCCTGTGAATATCTGCACAGTTGAGAGGTTTGAATGTGAAATATATGGTCCAAACACAGTACAGGACAGTGTACCAACAGTGCAGAGTATTGTGCTATTCCATTCCTGTCATTCTTTACTGCAGCTGAGTAAATTATCTGTAAAGGTACATGGGCTGCCATGTAAAATGAACACTCGGGGGAAGTGTGTGTATTGAATAGGGGCACACAGATGAATTTTAGGAATGAACAAAGAGAAAAAGAGCAGGTGAAACAACCTAATGTACAGCAGATAAGGGCATGTCAGTGGAAGATGAATGTAGCAGCAACACCAATCACATATCTATATGGTACAGTAGGGCCTGTACAGTGAAAATGTGTATTATGTGTCTGTCACACAAGGTGACATAATAATGGGGGGTGTCTGTGTGAGATAAGCATCCTTACATGAACAATGCAGAGGACATCTATCAGGGATGTTACATACAATTGGGGTAGGATGCATATTGTGTACAAACTGATATGCCTAAATATGAGTGTACTTACAACAGAGGTCTCCAGCAAGGTTGGCACAGGTAAAGGCTCATGGAAAACATTACAAGAACTAACCACAATCATGGGCAATATCAGAATAATGCCACCAGTAAAATAATGCCTCAGACATGGCAAATGTGATTTAGAGTGATAAGAAATGAGTCTGCAGTCACATACACACACACACACACACACACACACACACACACACACACACACACACACACACACACACACACACACACACTAGAACAACTATTATGATACAGCCACACTCAATGAGGTAATGACACACACTGTCCTGGCACTGTAACATCTGCTGGAGGTGTTAAGGTGTTAGGAGGGACATTGTTATACCTGTATGTGACATTATGAGCAATACAGGCAAGCTGACTGGTGTGCATGGCATATATATATATATATATATATATATATATATATATATATATATATATATATATATATATATATATATAAATAAAGCGTACTTCACACTGTCATGAATGATATATATGCCATTAATGTTGTCAAACCACTATGTAGATAGTGTGTGCATCAGCAGAACAGGTAGCACATGCGCATCTGGTGTAACAACTTGATTGGTGTTCCACACCATCAGACAGTCAAGTATATTTCGCAAAAGGAATACCTAGGTATGGCCGATAAGTTGTGTGACAGCTCACTGTGACAAAGGTGGCACACTTCAGTTACACATCATTGGAAGATGTGTAGGGAGGTGCATGAAGAAGTGTGCATTGTACACAGTTATTGGTGTGATGAAGTCTGGGTACCATGAAGGTGTTATAGCCTCTGATCTGGATGTCCTTCACATACCCAATACTTGTGTTACATTAAAGGGAATAGTCAGCACTCTGACCACATGCTGGTGGACATTCTAATTACCATGTACCACAGGACACTGGTCACATACCTATTGGTCTGATTATAGGGTGTGATGTCTACATTATACTTGGGTTGTGTGTTTGCATACCTGACTAAACGAATCTCCCCATCTTTTCTTGTCATTACAGGTGTTGTTATGACTGTGGTAGCAATATTTGTTGTGTATTGATACTGTCTGTATTATACTAATATCACAGCTGGAGTCAGTGATTGCCCACAATCTGTAGTCTTTCAGCAGCTCTTTGGACCCAGGATGTGTATGTCATCTGTGATATCCATTACTTAAATAATGGACAGGAAAGGTTCTAGCAAACAGCCCTGATGTACAGACCTGATCACTGAACCTGAGGTATAGGTCACTTCACACATTTCAACATAGTGAGATGTCATGTATGTGATGCATTGGTCTATTCAGTCGGTGATATAGGTGTTTATGGCCACATATGACAGTGTTGATTGAATATCTCAGTGTGGATTTGTGTACAATACCTTGACCTGGTTAAGTTATACAAGATGATACTGTTGTCATCATGCATGCCCTTGATTACAACTTTGAGGACATCTATCAGATGTAACAGACATTATTTAGCATTAACGACTCATACAGGTCTGTTGCACACAGCTGGAATATTACTAGTGTCCATTTAGAATATGTCCATGATGATATACTGGTCTACCTCACAGCTGAAGAGAGTCAGGGTGTCTCTATACATGCATGTATCAAGTGATGTCCACCCCAACTCAGATAGGTGCATGTTGATGTACACCCTTCTAAGGAATCATAGCCTGTGTGGAGGGTGTGTTAAAGTGTGGATTCAACCATATCAGGAAGGTGTATGCCCTGAGTCATGCCATAGGTGATCTGTGATGTTGTCACAGCCCAGTGATTCCATGTGCTAGGCCTGGATGAAGGTAAGACCATGCATGCTGCCTATCATTATCTTCCCTTAGGTTTTGGCACAATCTCCCATGCAGGTATCATTGGGAACCCTCCCATCAGGGCAGTGACCCTTACATCAGTTGATGAGTAACCAACTGATTCACTACCCTTATATCAGTTGAGGAGCAACCAGTTGGTTCACTGAGAAAACACATACTGTGAAAGTTGGTGAATCAACCTGTACCAGTGGAGCTGTCAACACTGGCAAGCCCCAGGGATATGTGCTTGCCACTTCATTGTTTAGACACTATTTCTAAACAGTTCAGGATAAAGTATATGGTCTTTGGCTTACCAAGTTTGCTGATTTTTGCATATTCGGTGCTATGATTGAGTCCAACAATGATGATAACATAGTACAGGAGAAGGTAACACAGACAAATGATTGGTGACAAAGTACATGATCTATAAATAAATGCAGAAATGTGTGCTTTTTATGTTGTCCATCTGAAAAGTGGAATCCCATGTTAATCACAGTATTAACAGCAGCTCTGCAATGCTGAAACCCAGTGAGGCAAGCACTGCAAAGACATGTAGAAAGCAATCTGAACTTCGAACACCAAGTGTCTACACTGGTATTCAAAGACTATGTTATGCATATCATAAGTCATGCCATAATATTCAGATCTTAGGATTGTATGACAACACTGTACTCAAACCTCATCAGAACACTAATAGAGTATAATGCTCTCTTTTTCATATACCTCACCAGACACATGCAGCAGCTGGAGAGACCACAGAGCTTTCTCATCAAAAAATACAGGGTCTACAAACCATGCCACGATGTATGTGGATAGATTAAAAGCCATGTCACTGTAATCTGTCTTGCATAGGATAAGGTGATATCTACCTGGCCTCCAGGCTAGTCTCTGACCCTGCCCTGGTGGGAGTACTGCATATCCACAAATCTGATATAGCTGATGACATTAGCAGTGTCTGTTGAGGAGACTGTGCTAATAACAGTGTCCTACATGCTAGTGTAAAATGCTTTCTGTAATGTCAAGCAAGAGTGCATATACACACACAGACCCAGTTGACTGCAGCAAGAATAGAACCCCTACCTATCTAAGCATACAGACTACAGAACTCAGTACTTTATGCATACAGAACTCAGTACTTTATGCAAGGTCTATGACACAAGTTCGATTTGGAGTGTCTCAGATGACACTTTATAGCTGATGACATCAGCATTGTCTGTTGAGGACAATATGGTAATAACAGTGTCCCACATGCTGGTGTAAAATGCTCTCTGTAATGTCAAGCAAGAGTGCATGTACACCCACACAGACACACACACACCCAGTTAACTGCAGTAAGAATAGAACCCCTATATATCTAAGTATACAGACTGCAGAACTCAGTACTTTACACATGCGCCACAGCACAAGTCGGACTTGGATTGTCTCAGGCAACACTTTATAGCTGATGACATCAGCAGAGTCTGCTGAGAACAATATGGTAATAATAGTATCACACATACTGGTGTAAAATGCTCTCTGTAATGTCAAGCAAGAGCACACACATGCACACACACACACACACACACACACACACACACACACACACACACACACTTGACTGCAATGAGAGCAGAACCCCTACCTATCTAAGTATACAGAGTACAGAACCCAGTACTTTACACAAGCACCACATCACAATTGTGATTTTTACAAGAGTGCAGGTCAACTTATAGTAGATGGCATCAGCAGGGCATTTGAGAGGCAAGAGGTTGGGAGGCCTGCATGAAACGGATGTGTAGGCATTTACAAGTATCAAAATACTGGCAATCCATGACATTGGAAAAGTAACTGCAGGATACATACTTCAGATCTTCTGTCTAGACACACACACACACACACACACACACACACACACACACACACACACACACACACACACACACCAAGTTGACTGCAGTGAGAACAGAAACCCTACCTATCTAAGTACATAGACTGCAGAACACAGTAATTTACACAAGTACCAGGACACAAGTCTGATTTTTACAAGAGTGAAGGCCAACTTATAGTAGATGGCATCAGCAGGCAATGTGGGAGACAAGATTTTGGGAGGGCTGCATAGGTTCATAGCATCATAGGTTCATAGAAGGCTACTAGCCTAATGGCCCTAGGGCATTTACAAGCCTAGCTGTGCAAAAACACAAGTACCTTAATGAGCATAGTTAGGTGGTCATTGTTAGCAGAGTGATATTGTAAGCAGCACCGACTGGCCATGTCCATGAAGGACATAGGTGCCACTGCAAAGGTGACTTTGCAATCCCCAATCAGTTGTCAAGGTTGCACTTGAACAGGGTCATTGAGCAGCACTGCTTCATATGCAGTGGGAGCCTATTACAGAGGAGTTTCAATTGCTGGTGGATATATCTGTGTCCCTAACATATTCTGTTTCAAAATGCTACCGCAGACTAGGTTGAGAACCCTGGAGCACAATAGTCTTGCCCAATTTGATTTGCAGATGTCCAGCATTTCCAGTAGGGCAGGGTCTGAGACTGCTCTGTAGGCCAGGCATAGGTCACCTCTCAGCAGCCTGCATGATACTGAGTACAGTGGCAGGTCTTGAGTCTTTCTGTATATGTTATGCTTGGAGGCTCTGGATTCTCCCATTCACAAACCTCTGTGTTTCCTCCTATTGCTACATGTGTCTTGTGAAGTACAGGCAAAAGGGAACATTATACTCAATTAGTGGTCTAATAAGGGTAGGATACAGCAGATCTATGACTTCTCAGGACATGGATACGATGTCCATATGTATGAGGTGCACAATGCAGAATGTGAGTCTCATTATTATGGACACATAGTGGAAAAAGTGTAGATTGCTATCAACATGTGTTTCCAAGTCTCATAACACTGTGTTTGAGCTTAGAGGGGTGTTATGTATATCATAATTAGCAGGGGCACTTCATTGCCAAAGGAGACAATGAGGCATTTTTTGCTGTAAGGTGCAGTCAGTGAGTTTTGGCACCAATCATTTGTCTGTGTCAGCCCCTTCTCTAATATGTTACCTTCACTGGGGGCTCTGTATGAGTGCATCCATTTAACAGTCATCTGCAAACTTGGTAAACCACAGGACATCTACTGGTGCCTGTGCTTCAGTGAAGTAGTTTCCAAACAGTTGAAGGTCCAGCACAGATCCTTGTGGTATTCCACTGGTAAGTGCACTAGTGGTGGAGGGACAGTCCCCAACTATTTGTGTGTGTTCTGTTGTTGAGCCAGTTGGCTATCCATCTAGTACTGTATGACCTAATTCCCACATGAGAGATCTTCACTATGAGACATGAATAGGGAATAGTGTCAAAGGTCTTGGATAACTCAACATAGGCGGTGTGTCCTGTTATGCCTTATCCAGGTCTTTGGCGTTAGTATCAAAGAAGTCCACAAGGTAAACTAAGCAAGATCTAACCTTGATGAACTCAGAATCGGTCAGGTTACATATGTTGAAGGGCACCTATGTCCCTGTGGATAAGGTCCATGCTGATTTCTTTCTTAACCTTGCAGATAAAGCTTTTTAGTCTTATGAGAAAATAGTTCTGCATGTTAGCAGATTGATGTGCATTGCATATTACACAATGATTGATATTATTTTCTGTAGTGTAGATGATATATGTGTGGGAAAAGAACTGATACACCAGATTTGCAGTGCTTGGAGGGTGGTAACATATGGCTGTATTGTAAATATGTGACATATTGTTAAATAGGGCCTTCAGTTTGTAATGTTTCCACATGCAATTTCATGTCATAGACAGGAAATGGACAGTAAACATCAGTAATACATAAAACTATATACTTTTCCATAGGCCATCGAGCAGCGGGCTTGCTCAATGGTTGGCAAAGTGCATATAAATGAGAGGGTATACATGTCTGCGCGTAGCTAAGCAGTGAGCAAATACAAGCCACAATGCTAAAGTCTGACCATTAGTAATGAGTCTGTGCAACACACCTGCTGCTTAACTGATAATTCAATTACATGAATTATTTATAATACATGTGTAGCTGTGTGTTGGCATAGTTCAACGAGGTTAAGCAGCATTACACAGAGGCAACTACAGCAGTTTGCCACTGCTGACTGTTGCTGCACATTGCTGTGTGATGTACACCTCCATGCAAACATGGAGCCCAAAAAGTGAAGGGATCCATTGCCTTTTCCTGCTACTTATGTGTGCTCTGCATAATTATATTTTTTGACCAGATTAAATGTGTTAAAATGGGGTAGATAGGAAAATGGGGAGCAAGCAGGAGGAAGCACAAAGGGAAAACAGGACAGGAATGAGCAGGAAGGAGGTAGGAAAAAACATTGCCAACCATTTCTTTAATAGTGAAAACTGAAAATATGTGCAGAGTAATAACTGAATTTGGACTGTCACCTCCAGAGAGTGAGGGGTAACTGTAGATCAGAGTGTGTGCTGTACCTTTAAGAGACATTCCAGTTAGTGAGCACATGCATATAAGTACTAAACATGTGCAAGCAAGAGTGCCATTTTGAGTGAGCAGCCAGAGTGAAAGCATGCATTTGTGTAATAGTCAGTCAGCTAAATAGTTTGTTTAATTTAATGTTTCAGACATCCATCCTGATATGTTGTGTGTAATGAACTACTTAAATGAACACCCAGGTTTATCATTTTATTGAATACACAAGATGAGTGGCATGGTGTCAGAAGTGGCATGTCTAAAACAACATGGTACCAGAAAGGGGTCCGAAGCAAAACGTCTTCTTCAAGACCATGAGGCGTGCAGTTACAATTGGAGGAATATACAAAAATAAATCATCCCTGCTCAGATGACTCGCAAACAGGTCAGAAAAACAAATCCAGGTACTAAAACTTGTTTAAATGATTTTTTACTCAGCGAATATAAAACGGAGCATTCAAAATGTTCAAAACAACTTTATAATTAAATGAAATGTTCAAAATTATGATATTGATACAAATACTCAAAATGCTTACAAAAGTACTTGAAATATTTTCTGAATCGCATAAAATGTATAAAAAGAGAAAATGACCATTTTTTTGCTATGTGCTTCTTTTTCGTATTAACTAAAGCTATTTGAGATATCTGAGGTGTGCAAAGTGTTTGCATGTTTGTGCAGTATTACAGTACAGTTATTTCACAAAATATAGTCATTTGAAGAGACTGTGGTGCAGTTGAATATATGATATATGTGTGTGTGCATTTGAACATAATTACAAAAGCATTTTGTTGGCATAGCAGAAGGATTTTGTGGACCTGGTCCACTTGTATTTAATAATATGTTGCTGAAAACTGGAGAGCGTTTGAGCAAGAGTATGATATTTTCATTCAAGCTACATTTTTCTGACAAAGACACACGTACAAAGGCATTTATTCTGCTTAATTTAGCTGGTTCAGAAGCCATTGAAAGGGAGCGTTCATTTGCGTATGCCCCATCTGTGTATGCAGGGGAGGGGGAAGACCACCATATTGTGGTACTGGCTAAAATGCAGGAATACCCTGAGTGCTTAAAACGTAAATTTATAGAAATGTGTAACCCCCAAAGGAATATTAAAATGGAAAGGCACATATTTTACACAAGAGATCAAAAGCCTGGTAAAACTTTTGCAGTAGTTTATTTTACATAGCTAACATGGATTGGAATTAATTTCAGTTAAACAATGTGTGGTGTCATTCCTCATTGCTTGTACATGGCCATCGCTCACATTACGATCACAAAAAGATAAGTCAATTTTTTATTACTAGATTAAAGGTTGGAAAACTATAGGAAATAAATAAATAAGTAGGGGAACCAAGTAGAGGGTAGAACAGAAGGTGAGCTAACAAGGAATGAGCAGGATGAAAGTAGCAAAGGAGGAAAATACTTTTTTGTGAGATAGGTGCCCATTTTATACTTATGAAGAGAAAGGTAAGTTGGGGAAGGAAGGAAGGGACATAAGGGGAAGGTAAGAAGATTAGGTTAGAAGCAGGGGATAACAAACATTACTGAGAGGGTGTGTGGTAACACACTGAGGGAGGAACAATACAGTGGTGAAGGAGACATCAGACAAACAGAGGGAAGACAATGATGAGGAGTGAATGAATGACTAACTGTAATTGGCATTGACATAAAAGGCAGGGGAACATCATATTGGGGAAAGGATATGGTGTTAGCAGCTATAGCCTCTGCTACCTGAGTCTTAGTGGGTGATTACACACTGCCCTGGACACTATTAGCATTGGACCATTTCTCACATGATGGAGTCAATGCTGGACAGGGACCTGACTCAATGAGTTGCTGGAGAAGGTTCTCTATTTGGCAGTCAAGCAACCAACCTCATGACTAGACTATTCCCCACAATGTCTGCCAGCTGCTGATGAGTGACAAAGGTGTCACCTGCACTCACACTGCTACCAGTGTTTACAACTTAGCTGTAATAGATTTGAGGGCAGGGTAACCTGAAATGGGTGGTGGAGGTAGGGAGGCAACTGTGGCAGGCTGGGACCCAGATGTGCTGGGTGCTTCTGATGGTGGTGCTCCTGCTGCTGCTACCATATGTGGGGGAGCTGACAGGGGTTAAAACTTAGATCAGTGCACAAGTATTATGACCAACTGTGCATACAGTTTTCTGGCCTCTATCAAAAGGAGCACCAGCAGTACAGAGCCCCACAGTGCAGTGCCTGATGGGTGCAGGTCATTGTGGTGCTGCTGCAAATAATAGTAAATGAAATTGAGAAAAATGAAATAATAAATTAAATGTATTTTTAAGAGAGAGAGAATAGAGAGAAAGGGGAGGAGAAGTACAAATGCAATGAAAAAAAGAAATTGTAACTATGCCAAAAATTATATAGTTAAATATGATATATTTGCTGGAACAAAAAACAGTTATTAAGTTAATAAGGCTGATAGTAAACTGAACTGAGGAGGACCTGAACTAACAGCCATCATCACATGCAGGTGTCCAAAATGTAGTAATAATGTCTTAGACAAATGAACATATACAAAGAAAATATGCTGCTCAGACATACATTTCATTCACAGGGTTTACTATCAAAAGGTTGAAATTAATATGGTCTAACATTCATTTGATTGACCCATATGGTCGATACATGAATATTAAGTTGTTCATTTGGTCGACAGGAAGTGCATGAGAGGAAGTGCATGCAAATTACTTGTCAACGTTATGTTGACAACAGGGCAAGGATATACCCTTGTCAGCACTGTTGTGCGATCTCGGAGTTGTAATATATAAGTAGCAGGGGGTGTCGGGGGGTGCAGCCCCCCCCCCATTAGGGGATGCAGGCGGGTTTGCCCCCCTGCAAAAACACTACTGTCAGTGCTGCAGGTGGTTTTTGACCATTTAAACTTTGACATTTTTTCAGTATTTTGAACGTTCGGTGTAATGACTTTTGATGCTATGACTGTCGCCCATATGAATTTCAACCTTTTGATAGTAAACCCATTCACAGATGACATGCAAAGGAAACTACCTTTTTTTTATATTAAAACATTAACTCAAATAACAATTTTGATCCTGCATATTTGCCATGTGCAATGCTGCTGTTACAATAATAATGAGACAGAAAAATAAACATCAACTATTCTTCATGATAACACAACTGTGATGGGGGGGATTGAACTCACAGGCATTCACACAGTGTGGAAGTTGAGCCTTAATATCCTAACCCACTTGTCCACAAATCCAAGAGTATACATGCACTAACACACCACTAACACTGAACAGTCATACCGCTGCCTGTGTGCAATGGCAGTAATGAGAAAAGTGGTGCTGGTATATGGAAGTTATACATTTTTGGAATGAATCCTTACTACTGCTAATATTAAAAGCAAGATGCTATAAAACAGGTACACTCACCCCAGTACTCTCTTAGGCTCTCCAGTCGTCCCTGTGCAGCTGCTTATTCCTGTTTATATTTTCAGGGGCATAGCCATAATGGGGTCATCTAGAAGTTGGTGCCTGTCAATTATGGGATGCCTCACCCCCTCAGCTCTGCAGTTAAAGAGTGAAAAAAAGTTAAATGTAAAAAAGAGGCAAATTGGCACCCAACAAACACAAAGAAACAGATCCAAGGTACCAAGAAGTCAAAACCAGCGCAGAGTCCATAAACAGATTTTAATAAAGAATATCTTTATTAAAATTGGTTTATGGACTCTGCTGGCTGGTTTTGACTCCTTGGTACCTTGGATCTGAAAAAAAAAGTTCCACTTCCTAAGTCTGGCACCTCAGAAAAGAATGAAAGATCTTTCTAATCTCACACCCTAACACTTTGTGCCCAGAGCTGCTGCCCCTCTCACCCTACTCTTGCTGTACTTCTATTCATGGGCTATACACATCAAAAGATAAGTATGTAATATATCTGCATAGCATGCAGAACCATTGTAAATGTGCACCTAACATAAGAGGTTTATTATAGTACATAAGTGCTGCCTGCTCTTTAACTTTATCCTCTTATTATTCAGGGCAGTCTGGATTATGGTGCCTCATGTCACTGTAACAGTTAAGGCACTATTCCTAAGTGGATAGGATGACAGCCTGGACTAAACTATTACATGCTTCAGTCTTATACTGAGGCCTTTTATAGTCCTCTTGCAAAAGTCACCAGGTGTAATCCTTATGGAGAAGATAAAAAAAATATCTCCTTCTCACACCACCTCTGTACTCCAAAAGGAGCACTATCATGTCCTTCTCCAGCCATGATGTCTCTCATTGAAGAATTTCAGGGAAAATGGCAGAGAATTGGTGCTCACATCAAGTTTTGTGTGTTCCATTTGTTGCACACTAATGGGCATTGACTGGCATCTCATTTGCATGATGCATGGCAAAATCAGAAAATATAGGTACTATATTTTTGTTTTTTATAATGGCACTTTTTGGTGAGAAACATGGCAGTCCTCAGCCCATGTGAAGGATGTTAATTAATCAAACACTACAGCAACTCTATGTACAGATAGGTAAATAAAGAACTGCAATCCCCCAAAAAGCATGGCCTGAGCCATGTGTGCATAGTGCCCAGGCATGTGCAGCATATTGAGGAGGTCTGCATGATGTTTAGCAGGTTTTTTTCATCATGCAAACCTGAGTGATTCAGAAATAATAATAACCTGAACCCTAATTTGCCTAATCATTGCACCCAGCGTTTTGAATCTACATGATGTGAGCATGATGAGAAGCAGAGTGCTTGTTTGATCTATGGAGGAAAACACTAGAGCTTAGTGTTTGATTTCTGCATGAAGTGACTTTGGAAGAAAAAAAACTCCATCAAAAATATATCTGCTTAAAAAGTGCTGCTTCTTACTACTCCATTCATTTGTGCTTCAAATGTTTTTAACTGTAATTCAACATGCTGACTTTAAGGGATTTCATTCTGTCAGTATTTTTAAATGTGTCGGCCAAGGTGTACTGAGAGAGGGATTTGAAGAGTACAAAAATGACTTGGCTGCAGAATTGTTAAGATGGATGCATGCATTGCACATATGTCATTAGCCAAATATTTGTAACAGTAATAGTAACAAAGCTGTGGTGGTGCAGTGGTTAGCATTGTCACCTCACAGCAAGAGATTCTCCTGTTCGATTCTTGGCTGGAGCACTTTCTGTGTGGAGTCTGCATGTTCTCCCCACAGTCGAGTGATGTAAAGACCTGCAGGGAGGTGTAAGCATGAATGTGTGTGTCTTTGTTAAAGGTTGAGCTGGCAACTTGGCACCGTAAACATCCACTGCTAATCATGAGTGGACTGGAGTTTTGCTGTGGCAACCCCTAACCGGGAAAAGCTGAAAGTCTTTTTTAAAAGTAACAGTCATGTGCCCTTGGTCAGTTGAAATTCTGTAATTGTTTTGTGAGGGATATGTGTTTAGTAAACCTAGCTGCCTGACATTGCTAAAAGAGGGTAGATACAAATATGTATCCAACTGTCATGCACAAAAATAGCATGCTTTAAGGCCAAAGATGATAGTAATGGTGTTAGGATTTGTAAAAGCTGTGCAGGAACAAGGCTGTTAATTCCACTGTTTTCCATACTAACAAAGCAATGCTTAAGAAACAGGGCAAGTAGAAACAGAATGATGCATCTGCTGGGACATCAACATCACATGTAAGTCAAAATTCTCTGATGCTAAAAATGAGGTTGTAATCCAGGCCTTCTGTCTGCATAGGAAATGTTTCATTGACTTGCATTTGACTGATTAACCCTACCCTGGCCATGCCTGGGCTGAGATTGTCACCAAAGTTAATGCAGTTGGTTTACAGGACTGCAGTTAGGAAAGGGTGCATCACAGGGCCAATGATATGATCTGAGGTGCCACTCAAACAAAAGTTGTGGCACAAGAACATAGGGCAACAGGTGGTGCACCCCTGAGTGTTCCTCCTCTCTTGAAGACAGAGGAGTTCCTGGCCTGTCTCAAAGGGAGTACCTCCTCTACAAAGTCCCACACTATGGTGCTGGGTGCTAGGGCAGAGCAGAACAGGCTGCAGAAAGTATGCACTGCAGATACACCAGGGCCAGTGTACCAATACCTGCAAGTCCACTCTACTCCTTAGTCACTACAAAACTTAACTAAATCAGTGTGACTTACAGTGCACAGGTACATCAGGGATTCAACAGCTACATCCATCTGCACAAGGTGTGGTCATAGGATATTAGTTATAGTTGTAAAACTCTCAGTTGCATGTATAGTTGAGATGTTGCATCACACTTATACCGGATATTTTGTGCTTTGATGCATTCACAGGTGAATCTTTATTCAGCATCAGCGTTGTGGAACTGGCACTGCATAATGTGGAAAGATCTGCAGTCCCTGATTACATTGGCAGGGATGAGCTTGCAAAGTCAGGGAGTCCAGAGTGTGTTATGAACACAGGGAGAGTGACTACTGCATGTCCAGTACAAACCATGGACACAGGTTCTATGCCTACAGATACCCAGGTTATCCTGACATCACAGACAGGACATGTTGATGGGGATACAATCAGTCAGGGAAGTGTTCTGGCCCCCCCAGTAGACAGATGTCTGAATCTGTCCTTAGCACTCATGTGCAGAAAGGTCCATACAGGGTGGGGGGTTAGTAATGGTGTTCAATGGAGACATGTTTACTGCCCTCCCCCAAGGTTGGAGTGTCAGTGGATGCAACCCAATATATTTGCAGACCATCATGGAGACACAGGCTAGTACTACCACTGCCATGGGAGAGGTAGTGAGGGTAATCCAGGGTATATATGATGACCTACAAGAGTGCACATCCTATACATGGTCCTGTTCACAGTCTCACTAGCTCAACAGGTGGCATGCTCACCTTTGGTGTAGAAGGCTGTGGTTGTTATTCTCACACCAAGTACTTGGATTAATTTTGGATTGGGAGGTTATTAAAATGGTTAAGGTGTTTACTTCACAGACACAAGGTACAAGGTTTGATTCTCGCCTTTGAAATGGAAATTGACTAGGCCTTAAAATGGCCAACAAGGACAACTCACCTAGTACTTATCTATGAATTTATGAATCTCTGTGTGATTCCCTGGACAGACTGAGTCACACACTGGAATGTGGAATGTCTTCTATGGCTCATCTTCTGGGGCAATGATTCATCCATAGAGTTGCTCATCTTCTACAGCCACAGATGTTAGCCAGTTTGGCCAAGGATGACCAAGATCCCACTACTGCAATGATAGCACTTCCATAGAAACATCTATTGTGGTGGTGTCTACTCCTAGGAGATCCCATCCTCGTGGCTGTGGGCATCATCACATTGGCACATCTCCAACCAGATATCACTCAAGGTCAGACAGCATACCAGCTTCTATCCAGGATCATGGTAAATCCAGTGCAACTCCTGGTAGAGTCAACTTTCATGTCTGGGGCATACATGCAATCACAAACCCTCTTCCATGCATGCCCTTCACCTGTCCTGTAGACCAAGCCATGGTGCTGCAGCTACTGCTGAGTCTGAGTCCTTGTAGACCCATACTCAAACACCTCCACTGACAGTGGCCCTTCTTAACATTAAAGATGCCTCACACTAGTACTGACATTTCACATAAAAACACTTCTTATTTTCATTGTAAACATTATTTTCATTTTAAAACAATATCTAAACAGCACATGGCTATGCACCTGCTCTGCTCCAAGCTATTTCACTTCTATTTCATCTTCCTTACCCCCTTTTTTGACATTTTATATATATATATATATATATATATATATATATATATATATATATATATTAAACTAAGTAAGTAAGGGAAGTAAATACTGTGGGAAGAACTAGCCAGGGAATTGTTATGGCTGGGCTTGTATAGGCCCTAGGGCCAATAGCTTAGTACCAGCCTATGAACCTATGAAACTAAACATGTGTTTGTCACCACTCAAACCTAAATAAAAAAAAGAAAAAGTCAAAGTGAACTTTATTGTCATTCAGACCACACAACAGTGCAAGTGAACAAAATTGCGTTACTTCGAACTCAATGTGCATACAACATATACTGATATTAATACAACAACATATATACTAAAGCTAATCCATCAATAACAATAGTAAGACATCTATGCCGTAACAAGTACAATGACATGCACCAAGACTATTCCACTTACATGTCTTTGTATTCTAAATGATGACAGTGTAAATTATACACGCTATATCCTAAGTTATTTCATATGTTTATACTTGTCTTTGTTTTTATTTTGAAAATTTTCAGATGTTATTGTTAAATATGAAAGCTGTTACTGTAAAATATGAAAGCTATGCCTGAATTACTACTTATGCCTGTACTTGGAAATTTTCTCCCCGGCCTCCATTGAAAATGGGTTCTGTTGACCCAGTCGGACTATCCCAGTAAACAAATGTCAAATAAATACATAGATACATTTTCCTCAACACTCACTTCCCTGTGAAAGGCATTCTGCACTCTCTTCTTCACCAGTGCAAACGATGATAACTGTGTTCTACCCTTTGTATATTATTACCTAGGTTGGCTATGTCTGATGCATAGCTTGTCCAACCTGTGCATGAGCAAGTACAGCCTGGTTTGGTTTTGCATGCATCGTTTGTCTGTAGTGCATTGCTTAACTCTTGTTTATCATGTTGTCAAGCTTTGTAAAATCTGCTGCCTCTTTCCTAGTTCCATATCATAATGTGCCAACCTCCATCTGGCATGATCATCCCCTGCTGCTGGCTCCTCCTCTGTCTCCTCATTTGACTCAGCCACTGCTGCACGTGGTGCTGGGAACTGTAGTTCCTGCAAGTGCCCACCCTGCTCTAACTGCATCCTAAGTATAATATTGTGCAACATTGTACACATGGACACTGTTTCTGCATGTGTGGCAGTCATAATGCAAGGCACCACTGGATGAATCCAGGCAGTGAAAGCGTGCCTTCAGCAGCCCAAACACATACATAATAATGTTTCTTGTTTGCAATTGGTCAAGCTTGTAACCATGATCTCTTTGATTTTTATTGATTTTTCATGGGTGTCATGAGCCAAGCTTCAATGGCATATCCTGCATCACCAGCACAATGACCCTGTGGAAAGTCACCCTTCGCAAACTGTTGCTCATGATCATATAACAGCCTGGATAGCCTGCAAAGACACTGTAAATGATAACCTATGCATTACAGACCACCAAGCAGATAATGGAGTTATAATCTTTGCAGTTCAAGGAACTTTTTTCCAAGTTCACCAGGTGGGGTTCTTTATTTCAATGTGGGTAAACTCCATGACAATAATACTGTAGAGAAATAGACTACATTGTATAAATCCTGCATGGTAATATCTCTCTCCTCTGGGGTACATGTGAAACACATATGGTCCCCCATATTCTGACGCATGACATCAAGAAAATTATAGAGTATTTTTGAGGCAGATGCCCCGGAGATCCCCACCATGTCCATAGTAGGTCACTGAAAGATCCCTGTAGTTAATTTACATAAAGCCACACATGCCTACCCACTGGGATAGGTACTTCATGACTCCCACAGGACTGCAAACGAAATTATCACAGATCCACAGTTTCATGAATGGTGTCCCCTTAAACACTGTACTTACTGAGCCACAATGTTGGTGCCATGCTGTCTGTGGAGTGTTAAGCAGGGTCAAATGACCCTGAGCCTCTAATGTCTTGCACCACTTTGTATGGCAGCAGAAATAACAGCCTCTTGCTGATAAATATTTGCTAAAGCTGCAGTAACCCCTAACATTACATTGTGATTTGCTTAGTCTGAACACAAGCATTTGGCCAAAATCAAATATACAGCATGTGCAGCTCCACTGAGCAGCATTTATACTTTCCTACATCACTCCACCATTTTGTTTTGCCTCATTATCATACACTAGACCTCATTAAATTGTGATTAGCATACAACATGGCTGACCAAGCTACTTTGGCTGGCCATGTTGTAGACCCTGGTTTTCTGAATTGCACACACCCTGCATGTGTTCTCTCCTGATGCCAATTTCCTTAGCACAATGCAGCAATGTTTTCTGAATCCAGCTATGTCTTTTTTTTTGTTTGAGAGAATTCCAGTTATCTGTCTGGTTTATGCAGTTACTGTAATGTTAATAAACGCAGTTTAATTTAAACTTTTCCATTACAATAAAAGTTTTATGATGTAAAATCTGTTGTTATGAATTCTTAATATTGTATCTAAACATAACTCTTCACCCTTTTGGACTTTCAAAATGACATTATTTAAATTTTCCTGAATTTCTAATAATATTTCATTCTAATCTCTCATTTTATCTCTAAAGCATGTAGAAATTTTTCTGTACATAAGTATTCCAAGATATCATGTCATTACAATCAAAGGGCCACACCTTTCCTTTATATTCAGTTAGTGGATAAAACAAGAAAGCACTGGTAGAACAAAATGAATATTAAGGTATTAATATTCCTCTGAATTAATTTTTTTACAAATTAATTATATTCATATTGAGGTTGCTGGTGGTAGATGTTTGACTGGGAGAAAAAGTATCACTGTTGCCGGTGTCTTTGAATAGAGAAATATTGTATTCATGATGTGGTCAGGGGCTACAGCCAGGAAGGAATAATAAGTAAGTTATGGACATTGTCTACTTCATGAGTCAGCACTGTCAAAATGTTAAATGTTATATCTGTTCTTTAATACTTATAACAAAATAATTTTGCATTCCTTTCATCTTTATTTCATAAATTAAGTAGAATTAAGGTATTGACATTTCTTGAATACGTATTAGAAAACAGTTGCACAAGGCAAAGTGGTTAACTAAATAGATAGACTAAATAGAAAAACAGATAGACAGGCAGACAGATAGAGGTGCACATACATACAAATACACACACATGCATGCATAAATGCATATAGGGCAGGATTAATAAAAGCTGTATGGAGTACCGCCAAGGATACATAAGCAAATTACACAAACATCTTTGGCAAAAGTGAGGCATACCAAAGAACAAAATCTTGAAAAAATAATAATACGTTAAGTGTAAAGAAGCGACTACAATTCACATGGAATTCTGTACTGTGTCAGAGCATATGACTGACACTCAGCATTATATAAACAACGATAGCAGGCCAAAGGAAATTAAATAAAACAACATTCACACAAGATGTCCACTTTCAGTTGGCTATGTGACTGTGTGGTAGCATACAATACATGTGGCAAATGTGGCTAAAACGCTTTTGTGTGGCCCTGCTCCCGCAAAATTAATACACACACACACACACACACACACATACACATATATATATATATATATATATATATATATATATATATATATATATGGGTTCACTCTGACCCATCGAAATTGCATTTCAACAAAATGTAATAAGGCAAGCTGTTTTTCGCGAAATTGCACTTTTGCCGAAATGCACTTTCACAAGAACAAATTAAATGAAAACAAAAAAAAAACAAAATAAATAATAAAACACAACACTAAACATATTTATGCAGGGGGCAAAAGTGAGACATACCAAAGAACAAAATCTTGAAAAAATAATAATACGTTAAGTGTAAAGAAGCGACTACAATTCACATGGAATTCTGTACTGTGTCAGAGCATATGACTGACACTCAGCATTATAGAAACAACGATAGCAGGCCAAAGGAAATTAAACAAAACAACAGTCACACGATGTTCACTTTCAGTTGGCTATGTGACTGTGTGGTAGCATACAATACATGTGGCACATGTGGCTAAAATGCTGTTGTATGGCCCTGCTCCCGCAAAATTAATACACACACACACACACACACATATATACATATATATATATATATATATATATATATATATATATACACACACGGGTTTACTCTGACCCATCGAAATTGCATTTCAACAAAATGTAATAAGGCGAGCTGTTTTTCGTGAAATTGCACTTTTGCCGAAATGCACTTTCGCAAAAACAAATTAAATGAAAACAAAAAAATAAATAAATAAATAAATAAACACAACACTAAACATATTTATGCAGGGGGCAAGCCCCCTTGCACCCCCCATGCCCCCACTACTTTTATATTCTTACTCTGAGATTACACTACAGTGGGGAAAAGGGAATATTCCCTTATCCCCACTGTGCCGCGATCTAAGCAACAGCCCCCGTTGCTGTCTGCTTAGGTGCCTTTTCGCGAAAGTGCATTTCGGCATAAATGCACTTTTGTGAAACAGAGCTCACTTAATTATGTTTCGCCAAAACGTAGTATTGTTGGGTTAGGTAGACCCATATATATATATATATATATATATATATATATATATATATATATATATATATTTATCTTGCACCAAAAGTATCCAAGGGTTCAACAAGTATCCAAACAAAGCAGCAAATAACCCAAAGATGTAACCACGATCCACAAAATTTCCTTAGCACTCCATAACCCGGATGTAGTACCGAATCAACAGGGGTTGATTCAGTACTACATCCGGGTCATGGAGTGCTAAGTATATATATATATATATATATATATATATATATATATATATATATATACAAAAATCAAAACCATAACAAGGAAACACGGGTATATTTTGCATCTACCATCATAGACAGCTTCAGAATGCTTTCACATATTATAATTGTTTATTATCATGCCTACTGTTAAATCATTTGAGATTAAGTCTCTGTAGCTGGCATTACACATGACCCATTCATATCTTGTTTTATTGAATTACTCTTTTTAGGATGTACCACAATGGTCTTAATTATATTGAAGTTTGGTCTGAATACAGAAATAAATGTATATGTTATGCTCAGCACTACAAGGATGGCATATCTGACTTGGAATTCCCTGGAAAAAATAACATTTTGCTTCTGTCAGCTGCTTCACTTACTTATACATCCAGCCATATGCTCAGATTCTACTGAAAGTAAATTGGATAAGGTGCAGTGTTCAGCTGTATTGGATACATTTCCCTAAAGTGATCATTAATTAATATCCAAACAGTAAGATTTTTTTTTTGTATTGCAGTCCAACTTGTTTACTAAATTTGTATCACTCCCCACCCACACCTTTGTGCTTAAAACTTGTTACATGTAATTACTAGTCCAGAGAAGTGAGCCGCCTCCTGGAGGTTAATAATGAAGCTACTTCTGGACAGTTTTTTCTCTTTCTCTCTCTCACGTCTGTGAAGATTAATCCCATTCTCTTTAGCTCTGCTTCTTTCCTGAAGCAGACCTAGTTTTCAACTACTTGACTAGTTATGAGGGGCTGTAGCAAGATTTTACATCGTATTTTTCTAGCTGCTTTCAGAAGTGGTATTCTGTTCCTGCATTGGTTGAGTGAAGGGGAATGCTAATGTTACGACCCAATGTTGTCACGGCTTCGTGCTGCATCAAAGGATGCATCCTTACTTGCTAACTGTCATTAAACACACACGTAGGTCCCTTAAATATTCGAGTGGCAACTGTCCTATGTCAGTTGGCGGGTAAAGCTTTCCATTACTCACCTTTATAAGGCGAACAAACTGCACATCTGCTAATACTCCGCCATCAGAGATTAGATTACTTAGTTAATACTTACAATCTGCATCAAGCTAGCGTATGTTATCAAGCACTGAGGCCATAATATTTTTTAAGGATGCAATGTTTGTGTGCATGCAAGATGGATGGAAATGTTGCAAAATGTATCTTCTGTCTCTTCCTGTCTGGATGACTGGAAGCCATATTGCCTTGCAAGACTGTAATAGTTCTTGAACTTTGTTATTTTTTTATTTAGATTTTTTTAAGGTTGCACACCAGTGATTTGCCTCCTCTGCTATCACAGGCCTACTGTTCCCGTTGAAGTGCAATGAATGCAATTCAGTTTGATTTGTAGCCACCATACACAAAACTACTCTGTATTAAATTTTCCATTTCCCAGTAATGTATAACTGCATTTGCATAACACCACTATTCCAATGATACAGGGGCTACCTAAGCTGCATAAGGGGCTGGAGAAACCACCAATGAGACAACTGTGGCAGGGAGAAATTGGTGTACAGAATCCATTTTGATATATCTGGAAAAGAACCTTTGTAGGTTAAATGAGAAATCTCTATATATTTTAAAGGATACTGAGCATTTTCTAAGAGATCTTTTTGAATGCACTAATGAAACTTATGTACCAGATAGCCTCATTTTAGTGACACTAGATGTGGTGTCACTTTTTACAGTTATATGAAATGATGAAGGTATAAGGAGGGTAAGTAGGCTAATGACTGAACGTATGGGTTTTACCAGAAATAAGATTAGTCTGGTTGAAAGTTTATTGTGGTTAGTCTTAGAAAATAATATTTTTATATTTAGGGATGAAATTTATTGGCAGCGTAATGGCGTTGCGATGGGTACATCGTGCGCCAATAGTTATGCAAATGCAGTTATGCATCACTGGGAAATGGAAAATTTAATACAGAGAAGTTTTGCACGAAACATTTTGTTTTATCGAAGGTTTGTGGATGATCTGTTCCTTTTATGAAACGGAACATTGGAACAGCTAATGGAATTTGTGCAATTTATTAATAATTCAACTGACTTTTTAAAATTCACCCTAAATTGGTCTAATATAGAAGTTAATTTTTTAGATGTCACTGTATTTAAAGATGATGATAATAAATTGAGTATAAGACTCTTTGGGAAAGAATGCCATACAAATAATTTATTAAATCAAACAAGCATGCATCCAAGGTGTGTTTTTAGAAGTGTAGCACATAATCAATGTTTGAGAGCGTCTAGATTAAATGTAAAAGAAGAAGATTTTGGAGAGCAGATTATGGTAGTAAGCAGTGACCTTATAGAGAAAGGGTATGATGAGAGTGTGGGGAATCAAAATATTGAAGAAGTGAAAAGGCTTAGAGGTGCTAAAGCTAAGCCATACTTCTCTAAAAGGGATGAGAGGGGTGAAACACAAAAAGTTTGGAATTATGAAGGTACAGAAAAGGTGAGAATGTGCCTTAGTTACTCAAGGAATATAAGATAATATACTAGTATCATTAGTAGGCATTGGAATATTTTGATTAATGATAGAGAGGTGAGTAAGTATTTAGAAAAGACTCCCCAGTTTACATTCAAATATAAAAAATCGTTGAAGAGACAACTCTGCCATACAAGGGATGTTATTCCAGTAGCAGGCAGTGAGGGAACCAAACCTTGTGGGAAATGTAAAATGTGCGTACATTTGATGGATGGTATGGATTTCAAGCACCCTGATACTGGGGAGGTGTTTAAATTTGAGATTACTGCAACATGTAACAGCACCCATGTGGTGTATTTAGCTGTCTGTCAATTCTGTCATAAGTTTTATGTTGGGAAGACAGACAGACAATTGAAAGACAGGATTAGGGAACATACCTACCATATTGAGAAGACTATGTTTAATGCCTTGGCAAAGCATGTGCATGAGACTGATGAGAGACATTCCTTTAAGTTTATAGTTATAGGAAAATGCCCTGCAACCTTTAGAGGAGGTGACATAAAAGAAAGAAAGGAGAGCTTAGAGGCGGAATGGATAGTTAGGTTAAGGGCGAATGTAGGACATGGCCTTAATGATTACATTCCTATGAGACCCATTTTGAAAAACAGATCACTGCGTAGATAAAACATTTCTTAATATATTTTTGAATTTTATGGATGTATTTATATGTGCATATATGCATTTATATGTGTATTTTTTTAAATACATTTTTAAAAATGTCTTGCATTTTAAATGAAGTATTAGGTAAAAGGAATGTGTACCTTTAAGTATTTATCAAGAGATCAGGTGACTATGATTCTAGAGTATAAGAAGGGTGTTTAGATTGAATATGATATGCACCTGAGGAAGCATCTATGCTAAAGCACTTGTGTTTGTCTCCGATCGAATAAAAGTGTCTGAAGTTTTTTGGAAGAACCTGGAGCCTGGCCTGTGATTATTGTGTGCTTTACCTAATTGTTAATAACAGCTGCTTAATTCTCATTATTTACTAGCATGTTTGCTCTAAAATGTGCTAGTGCTACTTCTTTTGATCACAGAGATACTCAAACTCCAATGAGTTCCTCAATCAACAGTATATATTACCTATACAATGTGATATATCAGTAAACTTTGTTTTGTATTATCATAATAATTTATCTCATTCTGAGTGTTCTTGGCTCACTCAGACATCCTTTCAACAAATGCAGTAAACTAACAGCAGTCTTCTACCCCAATGTTTGCTGTTACCATGTTTTGGGCTCTATTTCTAGATTCTCAAAAGTAAGCACTGGCTACATCAGATCAGTTTTGAAATTATGACCCTGGTCACAAAAAGCTGTGTTCCATGATCACTGTTCCATGATCGCAGTTTATTACTTATGAGCCTTTAACCTCTTGCCTACTCTTTAATCCCCTATAACATTGTAACAAAATAGGTGTTTTGACTGAATGCATGTTTGAACTGATCATTTGCTTGAATAGCCTTCTCATTTTTTTCTGTAAAAACAAGTGGATAATGCTACAGAAGAAGGATGAATAGCAAAATATACTCATATTGCACTAAAATGGCAGACATATGATTCTTCACATACAGAATGAACCATCATGCCTGGATTCTCTGAATGAAAACAAGGTATTCATGTCAGGGATTTTATTCTTCAGTGCACATTCTGGTTTGTAATTGCATGTTATAGCTTAATAGTTATGCCTGAAATAAGATACACAACAAACAGGTGTCATTCAAAATGAGATTTTTCAAAATCTTGGCTAAATTGACTGAAAAGCTTATGGCACATTTGAAAGCAAATTAAATCATTTAAGGACATATCTTTGTGTTTCATTTACAAATGGTGCTAATCTCCCTTTTCAGTTTTGCAAAAGACTTTTGTCTGAAACAAATGCTTGTTTTTCAAGCTATGGCCTATGAAAGTCTATATAAAATAACATTGTCCTATCTTTAAGAGTTTATTTATTTGTTTGTTTAAAAGGTAAGGCTCGGTTCAGCATCTGACCAGTTTCAGGCCTGGCCAGGGTTGCAGTTTTCAATAAGTAACACGGAGAACAAAACACACACACACATATTTTTCACAATCATAAAAACACAATGAATGTTTTAATAAATGAGTCAATTAGTATAGAAATGTAACACTATAATCAGTTTAACAAAAAAAATCAGTGTTATTTATTTATTTTGCTTTTTACATCCTAATAAACATCCTAGACAAGCATGTTTATTTCTAACTTGTAGAAGAAAATAGAAGAGGCAGTGTTGATAGAAAATATCACAATAACTAATGGTTACAAGGTGGAGACAAAATATTAGAATTTAAGTTAAAAGTCGAGTGAGTTATCAATCCTCTAAGAAATCTGTAGATGTATGTGTGTGCGCTCCTGTGTGTGTGTGTGTGTGTGTGTGTGTGTGTGTGTGTGTGTGTGTGTGTGTGTGTGTGTGTGTGTGTGTGTGTTTTGCAATGGAGCAAAGCCCCATCTAGGAATGGTCAACTGCTCTGCATCCATCTCTACCTTGGATAAGCTTTGATTCCCTTGTGACCCTGAATAGGATAAAGCAGGTATCAGAGAATTAATAAATGAAAGAATAGCTAATTGCTTACTGAGTAAACTATAATTAGTGTTAAATATCTGATAGAGAATTATTCTCAAAGCATTTTGTATGATACATGTAACACTTTGGGGGTAGTAACTGTAGACCAAGCCCCTTGTCTCATTTTTAAATATAGGTATAATATTTACTGAAAGACACAGTTGAATCTCAGGTGGGATGCCTTCTTTACAGAGTCTCTATTTACTCTTTGCATTCGTGTGGGTTTTCTCCAGGTACTCTACTCTCCTCCCATCTCCCAACAGACATGCGGTGGGCTGATTGTGAACTCTAAGTTCCCCCCAGGATGTGTGTGGTGTGTGAGGCCTGGCAACCTACTTATGTCCTATACTTGCCTAATACACTCCACGGATGGTGATGTCTGTTCATGGGGTCACTAAAAGAGTGCTTCCAGTCAACAAGGACTTCACCAATGTCTAACAGTTCATTAAACACCTCAGTTACAAGTGACACAAGAGCATCTCTAAACTTGCAGATTACTCTTCCTGTTAGATGATCACATACCACATGATACTTTCACTTTACCTGCTGCCTAACAAACCATGTCACAGTTAATCTCTGGATACATGTGAGTGCATGTGTCCTGAGGTGTATACTGATCAAACGTACGCAGACATGGCATTTTTGTTACAAAAGATTTCTGTCATTCTCTGTGGATCATGCATAGTCATACAATTACACATTAGTGGACCAATACTACAACTGATGTTTCCCTTAAACTCACATATTTAAATAATAACTTACTTGGGTATCTGGAAAGTTTCTTCTCATAATTGCTCTTATGATGAATAATTTTCCTTTGATTTAACTTCTTGTTTATTGACAGTATTAAGATACAGGCTATAAATTCTGAAAATATGTTGCCTTTCTCGAATAAGCTCCACCCAAAAGGAATTATCCTTTGGCTACTATTATTTTATAGCTATCTGTCAAAGAATATACATATACGCACTTTCAGTGAGACTGTACAAATAATGTCAATCATGTCACAGCAATATCTTATGGCATGTGTTTTAGATAAATTAGTCCAATCTCACAGACCTGAGAGATTTTCTTATACTCCTGAGGTTCACTTTCTTATAATCACATAATTATATACATGATGCCATAACTGGTCTATACATCAACTCAAAAGAGATGGAAATGTGATTTAATGTGCCTACTGTTTTCTAGATGTGATATCATGTGCCATTCCTTACTGATTCACGAATGTAAGGTCTAAAATATTGTTACCCCTTATTGGAAAAATCTCTCAAGTGACTATAATTCCTCATCACCAAGAGATCATAAAACACTGTACCAGCATTAAATGTACTGTCTTCAGTACTCAAGTTTTCATTTGTATAATTAAAATCGCCCATTAATACTAGAACATCTTGTCTTACTAAGTGGCTGGGCTGCATTTTTAATGTGTTTATTTGTCCTTTTTTATTTTTATTCATGCCAAATAGTTCAATTTCCTATTTGAGGAAGTGTAACTCACTCTTCCATGCCCAGGGTATGCACTGAGTTTCCATATTAGTTAAAAAAAACTATGCAGTGTTTTTTAACAGCCCATCTTTTAAGTGTACTCACACCCTAATGAATAAGGCAATGAAATGCACTTTATTCCCTGTCTTCCTGCCATTTTGGAGGGAGTACAAGCAATGTTTCATTAGGAACTAGTTGGGTTGCTATATAGATCCACAGCAATCAATTCCCATTGGTTCAGGCTGCCTCAGATTACTGGTACCGCAAACGAATGGAGCACAGGGAAAAAATGTGTGTGTGTGTGTGTGTGTGTGTGTGTGTGTGTGTGTGTGTGTGTGTGTGTGTGTGTGTGTGTGTGTGTTAAATAATTCTACATCTCTCTGAATAAGATACATTTTTGTTTACTTCATAATTGACCATTTTAGGACTGGTTGCATGCAGTACATCAGATGGAAGTTTTCCAGAATCAATTACAAAATTTTATGAAACAGTCTAGGCCCCCATCCCCCAGAACCACTAAACATCAAATTCTCATGTAAACTGTAGTCTCTATGATCTTCAGTTTTATTGTAAATATTGATTCACTAACCACTGCTTCTGAAATTAATAAAATGATTTAACTTAAACATAAAATAGGAAATGTACAATTCTCTTAATTGCTGTCAAACTTGATAATTTACAGTTATGAATATGGTATGATGGTTAAATAATAAGTTGTAATAGTCACAAATAAATTGTTACTGAAGTTATAATATGAGGATGGAATCTGAGATGCTTGTTCTGATTTGATTATTCAGCTGGTAGATCAGGACCATGGGTTACAAATAGCAAGGGAGATGGCCTGCCTGCATTTCAGTACATTTACTCCAAACATTAGGTAATTTAGGATGAGGGGGACTAAATTAGAAATCAAAGCATGGTGGGGCTGTAAGTTACGCGTGTGTGTGTGTCTGTGCGCGCCCGTGTAAGTGAGTGTACGCGCACGCATGCGTGTGTGTGTGTTTGCGTGTGTGTGCACCTGTGTGTGTGCGTATGTGTGTACTGTAGCATGTGTGTGTGTGTATGTGTGTGTGTGTGTGTGTGTGTGTGTGTGTGTGTGTGTGTGTGTGTGTGTGTGTGTGTGTGTGTGTGTGTGTGTGTGCATGTTACTTGTGCACCTGTGTGTGTGTGTGTCACGTCCGTGTGTGTGTGTCTGTGTGTGTGTGTGTGTGTGTGCATGTGTGTGTGTGTGTGTGTGTGTGTGTGTGTGTGTGTGTGGGTGTGTGTGTGGGTGTGTGTATGTGTGTGTGTGTGTGTGTGTGTGTGTGTGTGTGTGTGTGTGTGTGTGTGTGTGTGTGTGTGTGTGTGTGTGTGTGTGTGTGTGTGTGTGTGTTATTAAATAGTATTACAGTCTCTGATTTAGATTTGATCTCTTCTTGAGGATGTTCATCAGCTCAGTAGTGTCACTGCCAGCCAGCTGGAGTGCCTTGCACTGTTATCAGACAGATGAGACTTTGTGTATTCATACACACAAATATAATCTTAGAGAGGGCATAATTTCAATATGCAAATTATATTAACTTTTTTTTTGTTTGCAGAAGATTTGTAATATGCCTAACTGTATTTATCATGTGGTTGAATGGAACATACACTAAGTCATTGACCTGTATGCACTACATTGTATTTCATAGGTTTGTTGACCTGTCATCATCTTAATTATTGTTTCAGACATTGACAGGTTTCAAACCAGAAAGACTTAGAACAGTTATCCTTTGTCTCCCTAAAACATGTATAAGTCTGGATAAAGTTTTCTCATTGCATTCTCCAACAATAAAGTGCCTCTTGTTATCACACATGGAATCTCTATTGTGGCAAGTTATATGTCTATAATTGGAGGTGTAAATTCACCACAAATGCCCTTCTCTTATTTTTTTTGTAATGTTTCCTAAAGCATTATTTTCTGGACTCATGTTACTGTACACCCATATTGGTAAAACAAAGGAAGGAGCAGGTGAATGCATCATGGAAGCATAGTCCCCACCATGTCATATTTCAGAAACTTGACGTGAAAAATCAACTTTTATCATGTCATTGCAATTTGTACTAATAATGTGTTAATCTTCCATTTTTTTTATTGTGTAATCTTCAATCTTTGAGGAAGTATCAACTTTAGCATGGCATTTCTCATACTTATTTAAGTACGCATTCTCTATCTGAGATCTAATATGTGTTGAAGAGTTACTGTCTGTTTGGATTCCAGGATGTTCTTCATATTGATCACTGTTGCAGCAGCCTTAGCTATATATGTTATATCCTGCCAAGGACAAAACAGCGAACCAGCTTTCAATGCTTCAGGGCACCCTCCATGAGCTCAAACTGTCATGCAGCTCGAGCTGAGCTGACAGACAAGTTTGGGTGCAAAGCCCTTCAAAGCTTTTCTGCCACCAAACAGTATACTCCTCTGAGGCTTTTGAGGATTGACAATTGGCTTGTGCTTTTCTTTACTGGGCAGAAAAGTTGCCTTTTGGGGAAAAATAAACTTCCATTTTGTTATATTTACTGATGTTTTATTACCTTCCTATTCAGGAAAGTTATTTTAAAGTTAGAAGTGTTGTGTTTAAAAGGACTGTCTCGAGAATATAATGTACTTTTTAATGAAGCACTTTTTTTTGTCAATTTTAAAGTAGTATAAACTAACTGATAACATATTTTCTGTGGAGAAACTGCGTTTAATTTTCCACTGTGGTGCTGCCATAGTGTTTGAAAGTGCTTTTTACTGTGTTTTTTCTGTCAAAAAGTAACATCCATGGACTGGTATTTTTACTATCATTTTCTGCTTGTCTTCCCAGGGAAAGAGGCACCATTTTTGGCTTGACCATGGAACAGATTGTTGATCCCATGATCAGTCCTTCTTCCAGCCACAAAAAGAAAAAGTTGAGCAAACAGCCATTACCTCCAAGCAGACTAGCAATTTGCCTCAGCCACAAGTGCATGACTTTGCAGTGGCCATTTGTTGTACCTCAGACCAGTAATATTTTACCCCTGATCCCTCTGGAATACACCTACAGCCACTATGGACCAGGGCTTAGCCATGTCCTCTGTGGCTGTTGGTGTCCCCTCAGTGAGTCAGGGAGAGCCACTCATGTTGGTCCTGGGAGTGGAACAGGGAAGTTTCACTGTTGTGCCAGAATGCTGTGCCCATCCCCTGGGAAGCAGTGGCTGCTGTTAGTAACATGGTTGGCCCCATTTTTCCTGTCAAAAAGAAACAGAAAACAAAACATGTATCTACTCTTCCTCAAATTTCTTTGGATAGCAGTAGTTTAGTTGATCTGGTTCAGGGTTTGATTCATGCTATTGATCCTTCTTATAGAGTAGTCTCAGGTAAAAGAAACAGGAATGCCTCCTTTCCCACGAGATTTAAGATTCTGAATCTAAACAGGAAGATGCAGGGATGGATTCAGGGTTTTCTCCTCAGATTTCTGATTCAGACTCAGAGTAGAGCTTAGTTTCTGATTTGCCCAGTGAGGTTTCTGTTTCTCTGAGACTATTGCTAGAATGTCCTAGTGTTTTCATTGGGGAACACTGAGGTTTCTCAGTCCCTCAGAAAATGCTATGAGTTGTCACAGAAGGATTTTCCAGAACCTACATCCATTCCTCCTGCCCTGTCTGCTTTAGAGGATGATATGTATCTTACTGCCTGCAATTTTTCTGATAGTCAGCAAGCTGTCCCTAAAAAGACAGACAGGATGTATAAAGTTCATCAATCTTTTAAATGTTTATACACTATTCTCAAACCTAACACATCAGTATAGTAGAATACTCTGCTCCTAAGCACTTAGCTAATTCCAATCTGAATCCTTCTAATAAGGATGGAAACATTTATTGATAGGTATAGGGAAAAGTGTATACTTCTGCAACTTTGATTTTCAAAATTTTAAATGGTCAGGCTCATATGTTAAAGTTTCCTCTGACATATTGTGAAAGTATGAGGGATGTTTTATCTACAATTTCTTCTTGTGAAGAAAAAATAATATAAATAACTTAGTTTCTTCTACTGCACATGTTACTGCTCATTGTTTGCAGTGTGTGTATGATTCTGGTGATACTTCTAGAAGGCCTATGGCCACTGGTACTGATTTAAGGATGTTTCTTTGGCTGCATTCTCAGTACCTCCCAGATGATTTAAAACATGATAGTTTAAATTCTCCATTAGTTAGAAATTTAGTGTTTGGCCCCTCTGCTGAAGAGGTGATCATAAAGTGCAATGAAAGGGGCAAGCTGATCCAGGGAATCTCTAAGATTTTTTCAGTCATCCATTTCCAAATTGTCCAAGTCTGAATGACTACTCAAGAGACCGCATGACCCCTCCCACCCTGGCCCCTGTTCTCTTCCAGAAAGTCTGGATCTCCATTTTTCTCTTAGCAACAGATTGTTTCAAACAAATGGATTCGGAAAATTATTCAACAGGGTTACAGATGGCAGTGGAAAGAAATCCCTCCTTTCCAGTGGGTCATTTCTCATCCTGCATATCAGAATCTTTTGTTTCTTTCCCATTCTTCAGCAGATACTGTCCCAAGGGGTGATGGAACCAATTCTTCCTTCCCAGGTGGAGAATGAGTTTTATTCAAGGATGCTCTTAGTACAAGAAATAAATAAATAAATGCTTGGAGATTATTTCTGGAACTTTCTTTCCTAAACCTGTTTGTGATTGTGCCCAACTTCAAACTTATGTCACTTCACAAACTGTTACCTCTTCTTCCTCTTTCAAGTTGCCTGGTAACACTAGACTTAAAAGATGCTTATCATCACATGCCTCTTCATCCAGACTTCAGACATTTCATGGGTTTTGTGTGTCTGGCTCACATTATCGGTTCTCTGCCTTACCCTTTGGATTATCTGCTACACCAAGAGTGTTCACAAAGTGTCTGGCTCCAATTATAGAGCATTGAAGGCTACAGGGTATCCACATTTTTACATATTTAGATGACTTGCTTATCTTTGCAGAGTATTTTTCAAAATGTCAGGAGTCTCTCTCTTAGGTGAGAGATCACTCACACAAGCTGAGATTCCAAGACAACATTCAAAAGTCTTTCTTGACTCCCCCACACAAAACTGCATTCCTGGGAAGTCAACTAGATGCCTCAAGTCAAAGAGCATTTCTTCCAAAGGAAAAAAAAGATCTTTATCTAGATCTATTTCAAAGGTTTTCCAGTCAGACTTCAGTCACTGCAAAAGAATACCTCAAGAATTGTGGATCTAGTGGCATCTATGACTCCAAATGAGAAAGACACGGTGGTATCTGAAATCTCATTGGTCCCAGCATCAACACCCTTTATCATTTCAGGGTTTGTCAGAAGAGAACTGTTTTGGTGGAGACAACAGATATCCTTAAACCCAGGTCTCCACTTCACCCTCCCTGCTCCAAAGCAGTCACTTACCATAACCACTTCAGATTTTGCTTGCGGAACATTTTTGGGAGGGATAAAAGTGCAAGGTGTGTGGTACACTGATAACAGATTCAAGCAAAGAGATATCAAGGAAATATTTGCCCTGATCAAGGCACTCAACTGTCTGTATTATCTTTGGTCTCCAGGAACTCTTCAAGTCATTACAGACAATACCACAGTCATGTGGTAGATCAACAAGGGGGAACCAGGTTGTACCACTTTCACAGACTATCCATGTTAGCTTGGGATATAGCTTCACAGCACAATCTCCCTCTACAGGCATCCTACATTCTGTCATAGCAAAACTGTATGGCAGACAAGCTGAGCAGAACCAGGGCAGACCTTCACAAATAGAAACCAGATCAGGGAGCCTTCCAAGATTTGATCCATCTGTGGAGAGTTCCTCAAGTAGACCTCTTTGCCTCCTCCTGAACAATCAATTGGCAAAATTCTGTTTCAGGACTCCTTGCAAGAAGGCCTAGAAGATAGATGTCTTTTCTTTTATTTGGACAGGAATGTTCCTGTATGCCCTTCCACTAATATTTAGTGTACTTCAAAAGATTCAGGAGGAATCCCCCAGGATCATTGTTGTGGCTGCCTTCTAACCCAGACAACAATGGTTCTTCCTTCTTTTGGAAATGGCCAGGGGCAATTACCATAAGCTTCCTTACAAAATGGCTCTAGCCATAAAAGAACATGAGTGTTTGATACACCTCAGTGTCAGTCATCTTCAACTGACTGCCTTGATGATAAGGTCTTAATTCCTTTTAGGTACCTGTTTTCTGAGGATGTGCAATAGATACTAATATAGGCAAAAAAGTCTGCTAGCAGAAAATCATACACTGTTGAACAGAAAAGGTTTTCTAGTTGCTGCCAACAACATAACCATCATCCATTCAGGACTAGCTGTTCTCTGATATTACAGTATTTGTGGGAGTTACTATCCTATATCCTTTCTTATCCCTCTATCAAGGTTAATTTTTTAGCTATTCTAGGCAGTCTCATGACAAAACATTCTTGAAAGGGGTTTTATATAAGAGGTGTCCCACCTTGAGAACTTAATTTTATGTTGGAGAAGATAACACTTGTTGCATTTCAACCATCTAATCTGGCTGACTTGAGGAACAAACTATACTGTCTAAGAGAGCTGTAACTTCACTGCTAGCAGTCAGAGACTGCTTGCTGCTGAGATTATTTGTACCAACATGAATATAAACAGCAAAACATTTATTTACATTAAGGCATTCTAAGGCCTTTCTCACATCATGGCAAGCATAACACTATTCAATGTTCATTATCTTCTTGTCTTCTCTGGAAATGTATAAGTTTCTCTAATAAGTGAATCTCCAGTTATTAGTATATCATTTCTGATCAGATTTAAATAATCTCCCACTTCAAATTCAGTAATATCTGCTCTATCAATTGCTACAAAGGAGCGGCATTTATCACTGTTAGTTTTATTAATCCAACTTTTTTCATTGCTTATTACATTTGCAAGCACACAATTCTCATCCAGCTAATTTAAGCCATGTTGTCAACTTCGGTCATTCAGTCTTTTTTCTTACAGTTCAGCTTTGATTTCTTCCTTTTTGCCTGCCCCTTGCCTCTTTTTCTACCTACTTTGTTGGAAAAATGATGCCTTTTTTTCTGTAGACTGAACATTTTCAAATTGAACAATGTTATCATTCCCTGTAATGTGTGTGATACATAACAAATCAATGTTTTTAGTATATATTCTCTTTATATTATAGATAGACATTAATCAATTTCTTTTTTCCTTGTTATTTTTGAGTATTTCTTCCTGTCATTCTTTTTTCTTTGCCTCTACCTGTTCTGAATCCACAGCCTGCAGAATACTTGTGTCCTGAATTCCATGGGTGTCATTGGTAGTATCATGTTTAAAAGGAGTTGAGTGATCTTTACTGACTAAACATTTCCTTTCATAAATGTGTTCGACTTGCACTTTTGATATTAACTATGTACAAAAGAATAAAGGAAACTTAAAAAGGATTACATGATATGATTACAGGGTGTGGAAGACTTGTTTAAGTTCATCAGGGCAGTGAAGTTTTCCACGACTGGTATAAAGCTAAATCTAATACATGAAGATTTGTAATTTAAACAGCCTGGGGAGATCCTGTTTGCTAAACACGTGTTATGCTGCTTTGACCAACTTATTATATCCTGTATCATGATACATGTGCAAATATTGGATGTTTTGTTTGTGAGAACCATTGGTTTTGCACCCTGTAAAGAATTTTGATAGTAACTTACTTTCACTGCCATCAGAATTGATAAATGTGAGCAGATAAAACACTGAAGAGTCATAAATCTCTAGTATCATAGTATCCAAAGTAGCTTCTTCTGACCATTTTTAAAGAAACATTAGGGCAACAAGCAGCTCAAATAATGGCTTTTTCAGAGTATGGATTTTGGCCTAGTTTTGACTACTTTAAATCAAAGCTGATTTGAAAGGTATTATGTCAAAAAATAAAATGGTGGAATGTAGGTGTGCAGTGATAAGCAAATAGATTATATGTCAAAGTTATGTCAAAGTAATATAAACAATAATCAGGAGATGACTAAATGTGTGCAGAAATACGATAATTATGTAGAGTAAAGGATGATGATCTGGAATAAGTGAAAGTGAATAAGAAACAGACAATAAGTGGAATAAACAATGACTACTAATGGAGACAAGAGGTCCATCATGGCTGGTAACAGCAAAACAAGGGGAAGCAGCTGAATTGGTGGGGATAATTGCAATGAGGTAGAGTTCTATTACAGCATATCAGTGACAATTACCTGTAATCAAATATATGCGGTCATTCACTTTCGTCCACAGACTGCCTCAGTATGTACCTACTCATAATTGCCAATTTAATAACTATATACACACCAGATGACTGACTTGCATTAAATAAGGTCAGCCTTAGGTGTAATGGAGGCATAGAAAAACTGCGAGGGAATACCTCAGAATTGTGGGTCTCATGACTTCTACGATTCTCATGATACACCTGGCAAGACTCTTCATGAGAAAAATACAGTAGTATCTGAAGTCTCTTTTGTCCCAACACCAACAATATTTGTCTTTTCAAATCCCAGTACTGCTGGGGTTTCTCAGAAGAGAATCACTTGGTGGAGACAAGATATCCCTAAATCCAGGTCTCACTTCTCCCTCCATGTTCCAAAGAAAGTCGATAACCTCAGAAGTCCCAGAATTTGCTTGGGGAGCAGTTTGAACAGGGATAAAAGTGCATGGTGTGTATGACATCAAGGAGAGATGCAGGCACATAAATATAAGAGATGCTTGCCCTGATCAAGGCATTCAACTCAGAATCATATTTTGCCCCAAGGTCCTCTTCAGGTTGTTACAAACATACCACAGTCATGTGATACATCAAAAAGCAAGGGGGTAACTAGGTCCTACCCCTTTTGCGGGCTAGCCATGTTAGCTTGTGATAGGGCTTCACTGGACATTCTCACTGTACAGGCATTCTGCATTCCATAAGAGCATAACTGTGGCAGACAAGCTAAACAGGACAAGGGCAGACCCTTACAAATGGAAACTAAATCAGTGGGTCTTATAATATTTGATCCAGTTGGGGGAGTTCCTGAAGTTGACCTCTCTGCCTACTGCCTGAACAGTCAGCTGACAAGATTCTGTTCCAGGACTCCATGCAAGAAGGCCTGGAAGAAAAATGCGTTTTCCTTTCCTTTCCTTTCTCCTGCATGCTTTTCCACCTATTCCACTAATATCTAGGTAACTTCTGAAAATACTGAAGGAATCCCCAAAGTCATTGTTGCGACTCCCTTCTGGCCCAGGTAACTGTTCTCCCTTTTGGAAATAGCCAGGGTCAGTTACCTCAACCTTCCTTACAGACTGGATCTACTTACACAAGAACAAGGATGTTTGATACACTCCAACAGCAATCAGCTGACGATGTGCAGAAGGTACTAAAGGAGATAAGAAAACTGGCTACTAGAAAATCAGACGGGAAGATTTCCTAGTGTGTGCCAACAACATAACCAGCTCGCAGTCAGAGCTAATTGTTCTCTGGCTTACAATATTTCTGTGAGTTACTGTCCTATGAGCTTTCTTACTCTATCAATGTTCATTTATTGGCCGTTTCAGCATGTCTGCCTATGGAGCCTCCTCTTTGAATGCAGTTTTATGTCAGAATGTTTTTGAAAGGGATTTTGCATAAGAGGCTGCCAAGAAAGTTGGTGGCCCCTCTTTGGTATCTTAATTTTGTGTTAGAGAAGCTAACATTTGCTCCATTTGAACCAACTAACCTGGCTGGCTTGAGGTTCTTAACATGGAAAACAGTTTTACTGATTGCTCTGACTTCTGCAAGAAGATTATTTGAGTTGCAAGCTTTTAGGGTGAGTCAACTTTTCCATATGAATAGGGGTTCTTTGAGAATTAAGCCTCCTTTCTATTCCTAAAGTGGATAGTATGGCTTTAAGTAAACTTGGATATCATCTCCCTGTTTTCTGTCCTGAACCCAAAAATGAAAGAGAGGATACCCCATACCCTGGATGTCCAGGGACAACTTGGGAGCTTTCAGATCCTCAGATCAGCTGTTCCTCTGTTCTGAAGGTAAGAAGGGATAACTTGTACCAAAACAGACCATTTCCAAATGGTTTAAGGGTATTATGGTTGGTTATACTTACTGCAACAAAACTATTCCAGACAGAATCAAGATCCCCTCTTTCAGGGCCTTGAGTCCATCTATGGCTTTTTGAAAACGGTTGGATTTGGAAGTATTCTAGAGGCAGCACCTTGGTCCTCTGTACTTTTACAGAGCACTATGCATTTGATTCCTTCTCTGGTCCTTGCAAAGCCTGGTCTAGACCTCTTCTCTAGCGGCTCCTTTAATCTTCTTCCACCACCCAAATGTTGCAAACTAGGATAATCTACCCATAGATCTAAGGCTACAGCAGCAGCAGTGATCAATATGATGGAACATAGTACAATTGAGTAGGTAAACTTACAGTAACAGATCATTGCTGCAGTAGCTGCATCCTCCCTCCACCCCCTTGTTTTTTGGTGTGTTGATTTTGCCAGGGTATGTGTTTTTTTTTCTTCTTCGTAACATTGTCCTTTCATGGCTCAGCCTCCATCTAGAAGTTCTTCTACAGGAATCCTTGCAAATAAACCTTAAAGACTGATACTTTCTCAATCACATGGGAGGGAGTGTTCCTGTATTCTTTTCCACCATTTCCAGTGATATACAGGGTTCTTCTAAAGATCCAGAAGTAGACTTCAAAAATTGTGATGGTGACTCCAATTTGGCCAAAGCTGCATCGTTTCTCCCTTTTCAGTTTGGCCAAAGGCAGTTGCCAAAAGCTTCCCTACAGATTGGACTTACTCACGCAAGACTGGGAGTTTGATGCATTTCAGTCTAGAAACTGTTCAACGAACTGCCGGGATGATGACATTTTGTTCCTTTTTGGGCATCCTTTTTTTCCGAGGACATGCAGCAAGTACTAAAGGTGGCTAGAAAAACATGCTAGTAGAAAAACGCACGTGTGCAATTAGAAAAGATTTTTCTAGTTGGTGCTGGTGAAAGAACCAGGATTCTCTTAAGGCCTGTATGCCTCTGTCACTTGATGTATTTGTGAGTTATTGTCCAGTGGCCTTTCATATTCCTCTGTCAAGGTAGATTTGCTGGTCATTTCTGCTTGTCTGCCCTTGGATGTCCTATTTCTTACAATGTTGAAGTAGAGCAGTTTTTGAAAGGGATGTTACATACTCATCCACCTCAGAAATAAGTGGCTTCTCTTTTGGATCTTTGCTGTTGAGAAACTTGCACTGTCCTCTTTTGAACCTGCTTATGAGACAGAATTAAGGATCTTAACTTGTAAGACTGTTTTATTCATTGCTCTGACATGTGCTAGGAGAGTATCTGAGTTACAAACTGTTGTGGTGATTCAGCAGTCATTGTTCCACTGTAGTTGGCATTTATCAGACCTAACAGTGAGGCAGTGCCCCCTGTGATGTGTACCTAACCATGCATATCCAACAAATGAAATGTCCACAGAGTGCAAGTAAAATGTCCTATGCAGACTGCTTCAAGGCCCTATCACTGTATTCTGTTTCCTACAGGCTGCTGACAGGATACCTATGTCTGACATACAAGGCATTATCAGACTCCACTCAGATGGAATGCCTTAATATCTACAAAACAAACAGCAGCAGAATTACCCATTCTTAAACCTTCCTTGTGATATAAATAGGACCTGCTGGAGAGATAGGTATGTATCACAAAGACTACCCCATCAATGGAACAGGCTTCCCATCCATGTAAAACAGAGTTCTTCCCTAACCCAATTCAAGTGCATCTTGGACAACTGGATGGGAAACCGGAAATTCATCCCTGGTTTGGCACCTACGTCTGTAATGGACACAGGTAACCTATAAATGGCTAATCTCCCAGGCCCATGCTTATACTTATCAAGGGTATCAGAACTTGACAGAGATTTGGGATGCATGACTAGGCTTAAAAAGGCCCTTGTGGTCGTTAGTCTAGTAAACACCTATGAACCTATATCATGGGCCACCCGAAGCACACCCATCTCCCCTGCACTACCCCTCACATATTCTCCCTGCTTTCTGGCCCTACACCCTTCACATAACATTACTTCTTTCTTGCTTTTTCACATTTTGTCGTACTTCTTAACTTCTCTCATGCTTTTAACAAATCTTAACTGGGCAAGGCTCTACTGTATTAAGTCTAGAGGATGTAAGTGAATTAAGTTGAGGGCCTGAGGGCCACTAGCCCCCCCCCCCCGAATTTATAGGTTTCTAGATGCTCTGAAGAGTATCTTAGAGCTTATGTCACAAGTAACAGCCAGTGCCATGGTGAGCAGGGATAAAGCTCTAACTACAACCCAGGCAACCTGGGTCTGATTAGTGGCTGACACTTCTGAGGTGCAGGCAGAGAGTGAGAGGTGCGCTCATCCCATGGGGGAAGGTTTTATCCTAAGAACTCCCTTCAGTGAATTGTGGTTCACAGAGGAGAGAAGCCCTTGGATATCTCAAGGCAAACACAAGAGGGGCTAGTGGGTCATAAAATAAAAAAATAAATAAATAAAAACTCCTTGCAGCAGGTAATATGACAGAGACCTGGGATTTCTTGATCTCCTCATCAGTCCTGACCTTTACCAGAGTAAATCCAGTCAGGGCAGGAGGAGTTGGTAGACCTGGCAAATAAGGAAGCGCACCAAGATTCACAAGTAAGGAAATAAATTCAGTTTTATTTTTCTTTCAATGAAAAATAGTGTATGTCTACAGGTTAATGTTCAAAGTTAACAAAAATAGTAGTTTCCCAATAAACTGGGAAGACAATTGCAAGGTCTAAGAATAATGCTTGATTTCATGCGCCTCTTAAAAGAGATAGTTACCTTATGTATAGCCCACTGGTATAAGATTGGGATGAAATTAAAAGTACAAATGGACAGAGTCTATATTAAGCAGCTGATGGTCTGGGAGAAGAAGCCAAGGTACATTGATAAAACCCTTGCAGAGACCAGGAGTACAGTTTCATAGTTTCATAGTTTAGTACTAGGCTATCTGCCCTGGGGCATTTATAAGCCTAGCCATAGTGATGTGGCTTTCGCCACCCATGGCAATAAACAAAAAGTGTGAGAATGAGATTTAGAATGCTGTGTGCCTCTCTCTAGTAGACACAGAGAAGACCCCTTACATAATAGAATTAGTTTACTGTGCCTCTCTCTAGAGTGTGACACAGGATGACCCCCGACCTCCCTCCATCTCCCCCATCTCACTCTGCACACAGATACAGGGAGTACATTCACACTCCACACAGAGACAGGAAGTACATTCATACTCCTCATAGAGTCAGGGAGTACATTCATAATCCAGACAGACTCAGGGAGTACATTCACACTCCACACAGAGATGCAAGGGTGTAGCTAGACATACATTTATAATGCCAGGTCAGTTGGGAGGCAGTAAAAAGAGTTTGTGAGTGTCTACATCTCTAAGAAATGGGGAGTACATTCATACTCCACACAGAGACTAGCAGTACATTCACACTCCACACAGAGATAGACTGCACATTCACAATCCATACAGAGACAGTGAGTGTATTCATACTCCACGCAAAAGCAGGGACAGGGAGTACATTCATACTCCACACAGAGACAGAGAGTGCATCCACACTCCATACAAGAATAGGAAGTACATTCATATTCCACACCGAAAGGGGAGTACATTCATACTCCACAGAGATGCAAGGTGTATATTCATCATCCACACAGGGACATGGAGTACATTCACACTCCACAGAGAGGTAGGGAGTACATTCATATGCCACACAGAGGTAATGAGTACATTCATACTCCACACAGAGGTAGGGAGTACATTCATACTCCACACAGAGGTAGGGAGTACATTCATACTCCACAGAGAGGTAGGGAGTACATTCATACTCCACACAGAGGTAGGGAGTACATTCATACTCCACACAGAGGTAGGGAATACATTCATACTCCACACAGAAGAAATCACAATTAACGATTAATCCAGAAAACCAAATGCTGTTAGATGGCAACACTACTTGATATCAACTCTGTCAGCTATCATTTGCTGCCATACGTATCCTGCTCAGATCAGTTTTGACAGCCAGTTACTGATGAGCATGCTGGTGTTTGACTGTAATGGAAAGTGAAAAGGATTACCGCTAACTAGTTATTTTTAGATATACTGCAACTATGTCCCACACACACAAGGTCATTTTCAGCACTGACAGTCCCCATGCTGATCAGTTATAGTCCTTTTCTTCAATGTACACACATCAAATATCTAGTAGCATTAAAAATAGCCACAGTGAAGTATTCCAGTTGAATTTATACAAATTGACTCAACTTCTGCAAAGCCAGAATAATGATTGATTAACCTGAACAAATGACAACAGTGACAATCATTATCATCCACAGACACCCCCCTGTGGAATTTATCTTCTCAGCTCTCCGCTGTTAGAATAAAGTATCCAACACACTGCATCAACTACACCCCCACACACACAGATACACACACACACACACACACACACACACACACACACACACACACACACACACACACACACACACACACACACACACACACACACACACACACACACACACACACACACACACACACACACACACACACACACACACACACACACGTCTCAAACTCTTCTCTCAAGAATCAACAAAAATGGTAAAAAGTAATGGTGGGCAAAGAACCAAAATTAGTGCCAGTTATCGTCTTTTTATAGTTAGAAACATACTAGAATGGCAAGGTTTGTATCAGTATGCTTTTTTGAAAGCTATTAAGTCTGAAAGTCAAATGCCTGTCATTATTTAATAATTGCAATCCTCACTGACTTTCCAGCAAACCTATAAATGTTATGAGGAACAAAATAGCACAAAAAAATCAGAAACATTTTGCCAAATCAAGGACAGCTGAGAGCACCTTTGCCACCCTGTCACACATGCTTAGTCACACATCTTAGTTCAAGAATCAAGAAGTATAAATAATACCTGGAGATACAGGACAAAAATCAGAGGCTGGTATTTGTTTTATACACTTAAAAACTGCTAGAATAACAGCCATTGTCTTAGCATGTATTTTCTGAAGGCTGTTAAGTCTGAAATTCAAATGTCTTACATCATAGTAACTATAAAACTCACTGATTTGCCAGAACATCACACATTTTGTAAGAAAAAGGTTCACAGTATCAGACAAAATCAGGAAAAGTTTATAGAGTTTCTATGCCATCCCCAATGCACATACACACACACACACACACACATATATATATATATATATATATATATATATATATATATATATATATATATATATATATATCATTATATAATGAATAGTCAAATGGTTTCATGATCAACAAACAAAACAACTGAAACACATCGACTATTCATTATACCGACAACAACACAAAGCACCACACACTACCTCAAACAAGGAAATATGTTTCCTTACCTGATGCACTACTCCTAAAACGACCACACATTCATCCAAAATTTGTCTGAATAATGATTTTGCCATGAGAAGGATTTTTTATGGTAGGTTGCATGTTATGGTTAGGGTCCTATGAACTATGAACAAGGTGCCCCTGCAAGAAATGTTAAAATGACCAGAGTGATAAAAACAAGGAGGGTGTGATGGGTGAGGTTATGTTATACGCAGAGTATGCTCAGCCTGAGTGGTATACAAGCATGCACTGACTGGAAGTGAAGAATGAATTTGGCTGGAAGTCTAAATACAGTGGCATTGTTGATATTAAATTAAGAGATAAGTGAATTATAGATATGTGCCCATTTGCATGCAAACTGCATCTGAAGAAATAAACTGGGGCAGGGAAGAAGAGCTTCATGGAGGACATAGAAAGAGTTAACAAAGCAGGAGAGCAGTTCT